>NC_045753.1:8948687-8949147 GCF_008692095.1 Etheostoma spectabile
GAGCTGATCATTGGTTGAGTCTTTGCCATTTTGGCTATTCTTCCATCCATGTGAATGGTAGTTGACCATTTTTAACCACGTTGTTCAGGCTTTGGATGGCATTTCAAGGCAATTGAAATCATTTTGGCTGAGCAGCCTATAATTTTCTACAATTCTTTATACATTTTCCCCTCTCCAATCAACTTTTTAATCAAAGTCCGCTGTTCCTCAGAGCGATGTCTGGAATGACCCATTTTGCTGAGTATTTCAGTGTGAAATGCACTATAATCAGCATAGATTTGCTTCCTTCCTTAAATATGGGCCATACTGGACACCTGTTTCTTCAAAGAATCAATCACCTCACTAATTGAACACAACACTGATATTATTTTGAACATGCCCCTTTTCGAATACAGATGATTCCATTACACAAAATGAGCAGCATGCGTGTCATGACTGTTGGGTCTGTTGGTTTTCTATG
>NC_045753.1:8949157-8956672 GCF_008692095.1 Etheostoma spectabile
ACACTTACTAGTAAATTATTTGCCATGTAGAAATAACACTTCTACAAAAATCTATGATTTATGAGGTTAGTGATGATGACTATTATTTTGAACACAACTGTATATATATTATTAAGGACATGACTATATTACTGAGGTATTTAGTTAGGGCAGGGCAATATTTATATCTATATTATTCCGACATCGATATATGAGGCTAGATATCATCCTACATTTTGGATCAAGTGTTGTCTTTTCCTCGTTTTAAAGCCTGCAATACAGTAAACTGATGTCATTTTCTGAACTTCTGAACCATACTTACTAGCTGTTTTACTTATTTCTTTTAGTCAATGTATCCACATTGCAAACACACATGGAGATATAAAAACTCTAAAAAAACAGTCTAAAATCTTCCTCAAATTGAGATATTGCTTCCAAGTTCGCGCTCGACAACAGCTGTTTGGCTGTTGTCTGCTGTCACAACCGTCCTTGCCATATTGTACAAAGAGGTATCAGTTCCAAGTTATTCTGTTTCCGTTGTACTTTGCATGGCAGGATAACTCACTGGGAATTAAGTGAGCATACCAGCATCTCTGGCTTTCTCTAATTCACTAAGTCACTTTCTAATACGTACTGTGGACCTGGGATTCAGTGATGGAAAAACATGGATTTAAAGTCACTTAGTGCATGAAAATATATAATGTAGAGATTTAATGAATCAAACGGTCTTAAGGACAATATTGCACTGCTTCTAAATTACTCTAGGGCTGCACAATATATATATATATATATATATATATATATATAATATTAAAATGGTTATTATACTAAAATGGTGCTTTATGTTCAATTCAATGTTCAATTTGTTCAATAAAATAATGTTGGAAATTTTCTTTTTTTTTTCTTTCAAATATCAGTTTGCTGTACTGAAAGCAGCAGAACTCAGTACACTTTAATATGTGTTCATTTATTATTTTTCAACGCGATATTCAACAACGTTATCACATGTCACGTATTTTCGTGCACAGAGTTTCTGCTAGAACAAATCTAGTGCCAGTCATGTGACCGGTTAGGTTTCATTTTACCGGTAAAATGGGAAATATTTTCTGTGCTTATTGCGTTTAAAAACAATTGATAGGCAGGGTATATATAAAGAATAATATCATCAAGGGATGTAGATTTATGCTATTGTTATTGAAATGTAGGCTCCAACAGGTAAGAGAGGGCAAAATAATTAACCCTTGTGTTGTCTTCCCATCAACCATGAAAAAAGGCCAATGTTTCAGTCACTTTTTTCAAAATGTTGTATTTTACATTTTAGTGTTTTTGTCCATTGTTTTGGTCCCTTTTTTCAACATTTTAATTGCTTTTTCTGACTTTTTTTCACATACTCTTTTTGTCACTTTTTTCAATGTTTTAGGTGCCTTTTTTTTTTACGTGTTTTCCCGTTTTTTACCTTTTTTGTCAGTTTTTTTGTTTGTCTTTTTTAACGTTTTGACCTGTGTTTTTTATTTATTTTTTATTTTCGGCACTTTATCAACATTCAATATTTTCTGGTATGAAAACAACTTTAACAACAAGTCAAATTTGACCCGAGGACAACCTGAGGGTTAAATCAATGCACTTAGTTGTGCCGATCTGAATTAAAATAGCCCTATTTTCACTAGGCTGAGGAAATTAAACAATAAAAAACTATAGTACAAACAAACTGGCTCATAAAATTATCAAGTGCTGACTAGATTTAAAATAGTTGTAAACAAGTCTCTCTCTGCAACTCGCAATACATAAGCCTCTGTCTGACGCCACTGCGCTGATGCAGTTCTGCAGTTTTAACGCATGCTACCTGGGCCAGTTTGACCCACTCTGGATAGATTTCACCGTAACCCCAATAAGTACATCGCAGGCTGTTGACAAAGTCAAGCCTCCGTAACCGCAGACTGCTTTAATCATATATGGCATCTCAATGTGCGTCTGAGGCATTAATTAATTAATTCATTGTGGCTTAATTAATTATTAAGATGTAAACCTGTAGCTGGTGCAGACTCGTCCTCGCCGACAACTTCTTGCCTTCATTTACGTTAGCCCGGCTGCTGCTTGGTTTTATAAAGTAATTCACAATATTTCCCCGTTTTGCCAGGGCTTAGACTGCCCCGCTTGCTTGTCGACATCTGTTGTATATCTACGGTAGTCTTCTGCTTTCAATCAGAGCGAGGACGCAACATCTAGTTTTTAATTTATCGCATACGCTACAGGCTACAGTCAAATGTCGGCTAAATAAAAAAAAAAAGACTGTTCATTGTTTTTGATATCATTGCAGTTGTTAATGTAACAAAAGAGTTCAGTAAGTTCAGTGCTGTAATTGAGGTTGAATGTCAACTCAAACTGCCCTTTACATTATACCTTGGCTTCAATTATACTGTGAAAACAGAATAAAAAGATGTCACAGCAGCAGAAAGACGAGGTGCGTTTTTCTTTTACTAACTGCCACTCAAAGGTAAATATCTCTCCCTGTGCCAATTGGCTTCCACATCAAACCATACAGCTGCTGGAGGCGACAAGCATCAACTTGACTCCTATGACAGTTCAGTATTCGCATGTGGCAGCATGTTGAATATGGAAACTTAGGCAAAGTGGATATAAACATATACTCTTTCTTCATGTCTCTCTGTGTCAATCCTACGACAACTATGCCTTCTCTGCATCTCTGTACTGAGATCTTGCATCCCAACAACAAATCACTCATAACCACAAGCCTATAGACCACATGTACACGGGGAATTTTTGAAAAACTGGGTTTTCCTGTCCTTTGCTCTAAAAAAACAACAACTTAAAAGTACCACTTGAAAACATCTGCATGAAGATGCAAAATCAATTGAGGCACAATCCTACAGTACAAAAAAGATGATGTAGGCCAATCAGAGGCCTGAAAAAAAGCAATCACTGGAAGGCTACCTCGCTACATGGGCGCAGCGATCGCTCCGTAGTGCATTCCGACGCCTCTGTTCCTCAATTTAGTGGACAAGTACCTGCACATTTATGTGTAAACATGTAAAAAGGTCCTGTTAGCGGTAAGAACCAGCACTATTTTGGATTTTGGACACTTCACAACATGAGGTAACAACAAAGAGTGACATTACAAGCCAAAAACTCCTAACGAGCAGAAGAAAGGCCAAAGCGCGTAGAAAAAGCTGTGTTTAAAAAAAATGTACCTATGTAAGTGTATAGGTCAAAACCTGCCAAATATTAAATTTGTTTTCCTTTGGTTGAGCTGTGCATTGCTTTCAAAGCACACATCTAACATATAATAACAGCCAGGGAATTAGCACAGCAATTTACAGTATAATAATGAAATGATAACACAAATCACGGCTGACTGAATAAGCTCCAGCTCTAACCCTCTATTAAGATCGGATGAATCCCAAAATAGCACTAATGGAAATATTAGCAGTCCTTGCAGCTAAAAGCTTAGCACTGTAGGCTAGTGCTTTACACCGCTCTAAGAGCTCTCAGTGGAAAGAAGAGAAAGACTGTGTCAAGTGGCCCTAAAAAGCAAGCAGGAAGAAAACAAAAGCACAACCACAGAGCACCGATGCACTTGAGTGTGAAAAATAATTAACTTCTTGTTTAACTTGATGGTTTGAAGCACAACTGTAAACAAGCATTTGAACAAATGAACAGAAAAATAAACTAATTTAGGTGCTTGTGCAAACAAAGCAGGCAGCCTGAAAGGATTTGAAATGACATCACACAGTCGGTGAACATGAAGCCACATGCGTGACAAAGACAGGTACTCCTGTTCATGGATGAAAACATAATGCAGATGGGAATATTTTTTTTTAAAGGAATGCAAGGTTCTGCAAGTTGGTGCAACATTCCCCTGTGCAGCACAGGCATACCACAGATCGCTTTACAAATTTCAGCTTTCAAAATCTGACAGGATAGTGCGTTGTTATATAAGGCCTGTACTTGACTGTACTTTTTCTCTGCGCAAGTTCACACACACGCACACACACGCACACGCACACACACAGTATGGCACTCAATGTTAACCTAGAGTTGAAATTTATTAGAAACAATGCCCCAATAGCTGTGCAGAATACGTACACATGCTGTCCTAACAAACAGCCTAAAAAAATTCAAAATACAGAAGAGAAAACAGCATGAGTCAAAAAGATGTGACAAAAAAGACTTACAGTGCTGACCTGATGATGCAGTGTGACCGTAAAATATGCATGGCAGAGGAAAAGCGCTAGTTGAAGTTTCAGATGTAAATAACTAGCTGTAACCCAGCTCTCATGCATAGACTTCTGTCTAGCTATCTTTCTTACTCTCTTACACCCTGACGTTTCTACCAGTTGTGCTAAGTTTAGCCTGCCAACCAACTAAAATATCCTAAGCCTCTCCCTCCCTCTTCGTCTAATCTGTGGGACTTTCTTGCTTTGCTGCTAGTACCACCCAGTCTACCCTGATTGAAGGACAGCCAACTTCTCCACAAGTGACTGTGACTCTGGAATGCATCTCACACGGAAGTGCTGTGCTGTCAGGTAACTGAGCACTCTCATGAGACTCGACTATTTTAGGACAGGTGCTGGTTTCATTAAGGCAAAAGCAGCACGCATGAGCAAATCAACACTAGTCAGAGAATCTGTCCTTAAAAGATAATTCCCCTCATGTTGACCCACCTAAAGGATAACATAGTTGTTATTTTACATGTTTGTTGTTGTCAACAAATCCCACCAAAACTGTCTTTAAATAGTCTATCTTTCCTAACCTGTCTGTGGCAAGTCCCAAACTCATTGGTTCCTGCGGAAGACCTTAATAAACAAATAAGATCAGACATCTTAATCCCACACTGGGAAAATTCGGGTCACTAATGTATAGATTCTTTAAAAAAAAAAAATTCTAAAATCAGCTTTTTCTAAAAATAGAGGCTCACTGAAGTTTTAAGCAAACAAACAAGAGGAAGTAGTGCATTTGTTGGGGACTATTTTCAGCGGCGGATTAATCTACATTTGGTGCTCTAGTGAGTATTGGCAACAAGACGGTGTGTTTGGGATTAAGTCAAAATAAACTACAGTGTGTGTGTTTGTGGTAATGAAAGAGCATGTCACTTGGTGCAACAGTGTTGCTCACATAAGTGTTTTTAACAGTCTTTGGACAACAATGGAGCTCTATGGCACAGAGGAAGAAGATGAAGATACACAGACATAACTTGTTTCTTCTTTTCATGGAGTTTGTTGACAAAAAGAAAAATATGAAATATTGCCAGCATTCTACCCAAATGTATAAATTCACCCAAATTACAAAAAGCCCAAGACAAAACACATACCTGCAATAGTGTCTAGCAAGTCACAAAGTTTGGGGTTTTATGAATTATGGTTCTGAATTTCAAATAATGAAATGTAACAGTATTGTACAGATATTAATTGATTTCAATAATGATCAATCCATCACCAACGATTCTTCTGTACCTTAAAATTATGTTTCCAAAATTGTTTCAGTGGTTCATCAACTTGTTTGAATGAGACATAAGAATAATGGTAGTAGTAACACTAATTGACAATTCCGTTTCCAACCTGTAGGGGGACCCAAGAGGAAAGGTTCTTTGGTGCCTAATGTAAAGGTGCTAGTTAACAAGTAGCTAATGCTAATGCTTGGTCTACAACGTTAGCTAATTCTTGGTGGGTAACACAAGATTACGACACCGTTCAACGCGCTCAGTTATTTTTAGTATGATTGTTTTGACCACTCTGGGCAACCACAAATTCATCAGTAACGTGTAGACAGACAACTAATCTGATGGTAATTTTGCTTTTAGCCGTCTTTACAGTAAGCTAAATTTACCCGACAAAAGGGGGATAAGGCACCAAAAGGACGAATAGTAATTTAAAGATGTGGTAGCATTGGATCTGGACAGGAAGGATAACTCTGGGAGTTAGAAAGGATGTGTCGCGATTCTGCCTTCTCCCACCGCGACACCGTGTTGTGGAGTGTCGCGATTTTGGTTTCATATCGTTACAGCCCTACTAGATACAACCATTTTTGGGAGAACTGACCCTTTAAGTGAAGAAGACAGAGGGACCTGCTCTGAATTTCATGCTTTTTAAACAGACAGAACAACACAAAGACATGCAGACTACTCCAGAGAATTATATTTAAAACAGCGTCTGAATGAGGCTCCCTGTCCTATGTTTTTAACGCCACAGTCGCCTTTTGTTCAGCATGCAGATACAGGCCTACAGTGGGTCCGTCCCATTCTATAGTGCTGCACTAATGGGACACTTTGTTCCTTTATGTATACCACCACTGTAAATTACAGGCTAAGCAGAAGGGGAGGTACTGCAGCAGCCAGTAATGCATTGCATGGGCACATGTGCGCGCACACACACCACAACGCAACACACGCGCGACACACACACACACACACACACACACACACACACACACACACACACACACACACACACACACACACACACACACACACACACACAACACACAAAAAACACACACACACACACACACACACACACACACACACACACACACACACGCACGCTGGTTCTCGCTCTCAAATTGATGAAATGGCCAGTTGAATTTTGGTTTACACAGTTAACCACAGTGGATCTCCATATAACTAAGGTTGCAGTGATCTGATGAAGATGAGGTCATCTTTCAGTAACAGTTCCATGGCCAACTATAAGAAACACCACGCAACATATGCATTGTCACCTAATACTCCATAGACTTCAATCGACATAACAGGTGTACTATTGTGTAATCCCCAGTAGATTTACTGTATGTATACATCTAACACACAGAGTACTTCAAGTACACGGCCATTTCATGCATACAGAACATACCATAGTTATAAACCAAACACAAGACATTAATCCTTTGACAAAGATACAGGTACAGTACATCCAGTACAATAGCTCCCACTGTATTGACCCTGATGACATTCATTCAGTTTCAAATCTCAAACATACAAAGAACCAGCAACGCAATAAAATCCATAGCAAAAGGACATATGTCTTTAACCCACAAAAGGACAAGACTTTCCTCCTGTCTCAGGGCAGGAAACACTTGTCAAAGGGAAGGTTCTGAACGAGAGAGAAACTAGGGGGCTGTGGCCGACATTAAAGGAGGAAGACACAGGGAGACCTGATTTTTATGTCACAGGAGGTAATAAAACCCCCATAAAACATTATGTGAAAATAGATAACATGTTCTCCCCGTGTGTCGAGATGCAAATGTTTTCTATTGACAGGAGATAGTTCCTATTTCTTTCTACATGGGTGAGTTTATGTTCGGTAGACAGATATTTCTCCCTCTGTCTGCACAAACAGGTTTGAGTGTACTCCTCATGCTATTCCCAGCTGAGCGAAACAGGTCGTACCTGTGGCGAGTAAAACATTCTGATGAACACAGATACCCGACTGGAAGCGGGAAGATTATGTACAGTACTAATGTAATGCTACAGCTTTATATATATATATATATATATATATATATATATATATATATATATATATA
>NC_045753.1:8956697-8973726 GCF_008692095.1 Etheostoma spectabile
GGGGACACAGGCAGGAGGGAAAATAAAAAAAGAAGAACAAAGGAAAACGAAAAAAGAAAGGACGAAGAAGAAAAAGAGGAAAGAAAAGGAGGGGAAAAAAGGCGAAAAAAGGGGGAAAAGGTAGAGTGGGGAATGAGAGGGGGAAATCAGCGAGGCAGGGGGGGGAAGAGGAAAAAACAACTGAAAGAAAGGACAAGGGAAGGGTCGAAAAGAGAAGAAAAACGAGGAGGGGAGAAACTCCGAAAGAGAAAGATCTGGGCTGAGAGATAAAAGGGGAAACAGAGCAACGCAAGAAGGCAGGGTGGCAAGGGAGATGAAACCAATGGAAAGAAGAGAGGGGGGGAAAGAAGGCTAGGAGGAAAGGGGGGGGGAGAATGGACTAAAGCAGTAAAAAACTATGTGGGGAAGAAGCAGAAATTACACATCGGAGTGTGCAGAGAACTAGCAGAAGGAAAGGGAAGGAAGACGGAAGGGGCGTTCTCGCCACATGGCGGGGTGGCGCGACACTGCGCCATCGACGGGCAGGTTGACTAAACCGTGACTCAGACCCCGGCCGCGTGGTTCGGGGACGGGGGATGAGGTAACACCCTGGGGCACGCTCCGGCGCGTGGGTGCGTAGCTACTATAGCGGTACCGTGGTCGGGCGTAGCTCACGTCTGGCGGTGGGCGTAGGAGCAACGAGACGGGTCGGTATGCCCGGGCGGCAGGCCTTGCTGGCTCGGGGTCCGGGAGCGACGAAGGGGGCGGGAAGCCGGGCTGGTGGATAGCGCCTTGTTCGCAGCGCGGATGGGCAGGACAGCGAAACCCTAGTCGTTACGTAGCCGGCTGACCTCGGTCTGGGGGGCGAGTGGGTGGCGGCGCACGCGTCCCGAGGGTGAGCGGGAGCCGTTGACTGGTAGCCTTTCTGGGCGGGTGTCTGGAGGGGCTACACCTAAGGAGCTAGCCGGCGGGAGGCACGGTCGGCGCGGGCTTCCAGAAGCGACGAGAGGGAGGCGGGAGACTCTCACGCTGAGGAGCGCTGGCGCTAGGGCGGGAAGCCTGCACTGCAGACTAGCGGAGCGGGGCTATCTAGCAGCCTGGGGCCGTGGGGGGGCGGGATGGGTGACAGGTGCCGCTTACCTCGGCGGAGGAGCCGTGGTCAGGACGCGGAGGGAGGGGTGGGGAGAACAGAAACCCCACTTACCTTCCGGACCGGCTATGCCGTTCCTTGCACCCCAGAACGCCGCAGACTCCGACACACGGGGGTCGGAGCAGCGTTGGCCCAACGTAGGCTACTGGGCTACACCGCAAGGGAGTCCGGCACCTTTCCCAGAACAGAACCCCAGCACGACACACATGTACACACTGCGCCCACAGGGCGACCGGGCCCATGGAGGTGAAGGGTCCAGTGGCGATCAGCAGGGAAGGGCGAGACATTGAAAGTGACTGGTCGAGCGAAGCCAAAAAAGTAGTAAACATGGCAACAATCCGGTAAACGTCCTGCAAAGGTGACTGTCGCAGTCGGGCCAACATGCCCCGTCTCTGCTCGATTCGTCGGCTAAACAAAACATACAAGAGTGGTCATGGCGCCCGCAACTGACGGGAGACGGCATAAGATTGTGGGCCAACTGGTAGCCTGGGGTGACGGACCTCATATCATATCTCCTCTGTCCACCATTGTTCTTATCCTCCCAATGGTGCTTTCTTTGATCACTTCCCTTCCCTTTGTTCTCCCACTTACTGTTTGACAAAACATTTCTTTTTTTTTTCGTTCACTCTCCCGTCTTGGCCTATTACTGCCCGACCTTCCCGCCCTCCTTCCGGCAATTCTCCCTACTGTTATCTCCTTTCTCTTTTTCCCCAGCCTCTTCACCTCCCGTTCTCCCCTGTTCCGTCTTTTCCGTCCGCCGCAGCGTTTCTGCTCGGAACCAAGACGTCTCTTGCCTATCCTTGTTTGCCCTGGTTACGTTTCCTTTTTCCCCGGTTCAACTGTCACATTCATATTTCTTTTCTGTTCTGTTCCTTCTTGTCGTTATCACGCGCCACCTTATCAGGCCTGGTCTCTCTACTACCCTCCCTATCCTTCCCTTGGATTGTGATTTCTGCTCTTCTTTAATCTGCACTGTCCGTCCTCCACCACGGACCTGATCGGGCCACTCCTTCCCCCTTGGTTTTTGGGTTTTTTCTTCTGGCCTCACCCCCGGACCAACACGCGCCCCTTGTTCATGCCAACTTTTTTTCAACCTTTTGGTCTTTTACCTTTTATTGTTTTTATGTCCGATTGTTTTGGTCCCTTTTTTGAACCCAACTGTTTTCATTGCTTTTTTTGCCATGACGCTTTAGTTTTTACACACTCCTGCTTTTTTGTCGCCTTTTTTCCCAGGTGTTTTCGGTGCACGTTTGTTTTTTATCACGTGTTTTCTTTCCCACCCCGCTCCCCTAGGTCTCCCGAGTCCCGCGGGCCCCGTTTTTTACCTTTTTTGTCGTTTTTTTTTTTTGTCTTTTTAACGTTTTGACCTGTGTTTTTATTTATTTTTATTTTCGGCACTTTATCAACTTCATATTTCTGGTATGAAAACAACTTTAACAACAAGTCAAATTTGACCCGAGGACAACCTGAGGGTTAAATCAATGCACTTATTTTGCCGATCTTGAATTAAAATAGCCCTATTTTCACTAGGTGAGGAAATAACAATAAAAAACTATAGTACAAACAAACTGGCTCATAAAATATCAAGTGCTGACTAGATTTAAAATAGTTGTAAACATCTCTCTCTGCAACTCGCAATACATAAGCCTCTGTCTGACGCCACTGCGCTGATGCGTTCTGCATTTTAACGCATGCTACCGGGCCAGTTTGACCCACTCTGGATAGATTTCACCGTAACCCCAATAAGTACATCGCAGGCTGTTGACAAAGTCAAGCCTCCGTAACCGCAGACTGCTTTAATCATATAGCATCTCAATGTGCGTCTGAGGCATTATTAATTAATTTCATTGGGCTTAATTATTATTAGATGTAACCGTAGCTGGTGCGAACTCGTCCCGCCGCACAACTTCTTGCCTTCATTACTTAGCCCGGCTGCTGCTTGGTTTTATAATATTCACAATATTTCCCCGTTTTGCCAGGGTTAGACTGCCCCGCTTGCTTGTCGACATCTGTTGTATTCTACGGTAGTCTTCTGCTTTCAATCAGAGCGAGGACGCAACATCTAGTTTTTAATTTATCGCATACGCTACAGGCTACAGTCAAATGTCGCTAAATAAAAAAAAAAAAGACTGTTCATTGTTTTGATATCATTGCAGTTGTTAATGTAACAAAAGAGTTCAGTAAGTTCAGTGCTGTAATTGAGGTGAAGTCAACTCAAACTGCCCTTTACATTATACCTTGGCTCAATTATACTGTGAAAACAGAATAAAAAGATGTCACAGCAGCAGAAAGACGAGGTGCGTTTTTCTTTTACTAACTGCCACTCAAGGTAAATATCTCTCCCTGTGCCAATTGGCTTCCACATCAAACCATACAGCTGCTGGAGGCGACAACATCAACTTGACTCCTATGACAGTTCAGTATTCGCATGTGGCAGCATGTTTATATGGAAACTTAGGCAAAGTGGATATAAACATATACTCTTTCTTCATGTCTCTCTGTGTCAATCCTACGACAACTATGCCTTCTCTGCATCTCTGTACTGAGATCTGCATCCCAACAACAAATCACTCATAACCACAAGCCTATAGACCACATGTACACGGGGAATTTTTGAAAAACTGGGTTTTCCTGTCCTTTGCTCTAAAAAACAACAACTTAAAAGTACCACTTGAAAACATCTGCATGAAGATGCAAAATCAATGAGGCACAATCCTACAGTACAAAAAAGATGATGTAGGCCAATCAGAGGCCTGAAAAAAAGCATCACTGGAAGGCTACCTCGCTACATGGGCGCAGCGATCGCTCCGTAGTGCATTCCGACGCCTCTGTTCCTCAATTTAGTGGACAAGTACCTGCCATTTATGTGTAAACATGTAAAAAGGTCCTGTTAGCGGTAAGAACCAGCACTATTTTGATTTTGGACACTTCACACATGAGGTAACACCAAAGAGTGACATTACCAAGCCAAACTCCTAACGAGCAGAAGAAAGGCCAAAGCGCGTAGAAAAAGCTGTGTTTAAAAAAATGTACCTATGTAGTGTATAGGTCAAAACCTGCCAAATATTAATTTGTTTCCTTGGTTGAGCTGTGCATTGCTTTCAAAGCACACATCTAACATATAATACAGCCAGGGAATTAGCACAGCAATTTACAGTATATAATGAAATGATAACACAAATCACGGCTGACTGAATAAGCTCCAGCTCTAACCCTCTATTAAGATCGGATGAATCCCAAAATAGCACTAATGGAAATATTAGCAGTCCTTGCAGCTAAAAGCTTAGCACTGTAGGCTAGTGCTTTACCCACGCTCTAAGACTCTCAGTGGAAAGAAGAAAAGACTGTGTCAAGTGCCCTAAAAAGCAAGCAGGAAGAAAAAAAAAGCACAACCAGCACCGATGCACTTGAGTGTGAAAATAATTACTTCTGTTTAACTTGATGGTTTGAAGCACAACTGTAACAAGCATTTGAACAAATAACAGAAAAATAAACTAATTTAGGTGCTTTGCAAACAAGCAGCACCTAAAGGATTTGAATGACATCACACAGTCGGTGAACATGAAGCACATGCGTGACAAAGACAGGTACTCCTGTTCATGGATGAAACATAATGCAGATGGGAATATTTTTTTTTAAAGGAATGCAAGGTTCTGCAAGTTGGTGCCAACTTCCCCTGTGCAGCACAGGCTACCACAGATCGCTTACAAATTTCAGCTTTCAAAATCTGACAGGATAGTGCGTTGTTATATAAGGCCTGTACTTGACTGTACTTTTTCTCTGCGCAAGTTCACACCACGCACACCCACACGCACACGCACACCCACAGTATGGCACTCAATGTTAACCTAGAGTTGAAATTTATTAGAAACAATGCCCCAATAGCTGTGCAGAATACGTACACATGCTGTCCTAACAAACAGCCTAAAAAAATTCAAAATACAGAAGAGAAAACAGCATGAGTCAAAAGATGTGACAAAAAAGACTTACAGTGCTGACCTGATTGCAGTGTGACCGTAAAATATGCATGGCAGAGGAAAAGCGCTAGTTGAAGTTTCAGATGTAAATAACTATGTAAACCCAGCTCTCATGCATAGACTTCGTTCTGCTATCTTTCTTACTCTCTTCACCCTGACTTTTCTACCAGTTGTGCTAAGTTTAGCCTGCCACCAACTAAAATATCCAAGCCTCTCCCTCCCTCTTCGTCTAATCTGTGGGACTTTCTTGCTTTGCTGCAGTACCACCCAGTCTACCCTATTGAAGGACAGCCAACTTCTCCACAAGTGACTGTGACTCTGGAATGCATCTCACACGGAAGTGCTGTGCTGTCAGGTAACTGAGCACTCTCATGAGACTCGACTATTTTAGACAGGTTGCTGGTTTCATTAAGCAAAAGCAGCACGCATGAGCAAATCAACACTAGTCGAGAATCTGTCCTTAAAGTAATTCCCCTCATGTTGACCCACCTAAAGGATAACATAGTTGTTTATTTACATGTTTTTGTTGTCAACAAATCCCACCAAACTGTCTTTAAATAGTCTCTTTCCTAACCTGTCTGTGGCAAGTCCCAAACTCATTGTTCCTGCGGAAGACCTTAATAAACAAATAAGATCAGACATCTTAATCCCACACTGGGAAAATTCGGGTCACTAGTATAGATTCTTTAAAAAAAAAAAATTCTAAAATCAGCTTTTTCTAAAATAGTAGGCTCACTGAAGTTTTAAGCAAACAAACAGAGGTAGTGCATTTTGGGGACTATTTTCACGGCGGATTAATCTACATTTGGTGCCTAGTGAGTATTGGCAACAGACGGTGTGTTTGGGATTAAGTCATAAACTACAGTGTGTGTGTTTGTGGTAATGAAGAGCATGTCACTTGGTGCAACATGTTTGCTCACATAAGTGTTTTAACAGTCTTTGGACAACAATGGAGCTCTATGGCACAGAGGAAGAGATGAATAACCAGACATAACTTGTTTCTCTTTTCATGGAGTTTGTTGACAAAAAAAATATGAATATTGCCAGCATTCTACCCAAATGTATAAATTCACCCAAATTACAAAAAGCCCAAGACAAACACATACCTGCAATAGTGTCAGCAGCACAAGTTTGGGGTTTATGAATTATGGTTCTGAATTTCAAATAATGAATGTAACAGTATTGTACAGATATTAATTGATTTCAATAAGATCAATCCATCACCAACGATTCTTCTGTACCTTAAAATTATGTTTCCAAAATTGTTTCAGTGGTTCATCAACTTGTTTGAATGAGACATAAGAATAATGGTAGTAGTACCACTAATTGACAATTCCGTTTCCAACCTGTAGGGACCCAAGAGAAAGGTTCTTTGGTGCCTAATGTAAAGGTGCTAGTTAACAAGTAGCTAAGCTAATGCTTGGTCACAACGTAGCTATTCTTGGTGGGTAACACAAGATTACGACACCGTTCAACGCGCTCAGTTATTTTTAGTATGATTGTTTTGACCACTCTGGGCAACCACAAATTCATCAGTAACGTGTAGACGACAACTAATCTGATGGTAATTTTGCTTTTAGCCGTCTTTACAGTGCTAAATTTACCCGACAAAAGGGGGATAGGCACCAAAAGGACGAATAGTAATTTAAGATGTGGTAGCATTGGATCTGACAGGAAGGATAACTCTGGGAGTTAGAAAGGATGTTGTCGCGATTCTGCCTTCCTCCACCGCGACACCGTGTTGTGGAGTGTCGCGATTTTGGTTTCATATCGTTACAGCCCTACTAGATACAACCATTTTTGGGAGAACTGACCCTTTAAGTGAAGAAGACAGAGGGACCTGCTCTATTTCATGCTTTTAAACAGACAGAACAACACAAGACATGCAGACTACTCCAGAGAATTATATTTAAAACAGCGTCTGAATGAGGCTCCCGTCCTATGTTTTAACGCCACAGTCGCCTTTTGTTCAGCATGCATGATACAGCCTACAGCTGGGTCCGTCCCATTCATATGTGCTGCACTAATGGGACACTTTGTTCCTTTATGTATACCACCACTGTTTAATTACAGGCTAAGCAAGAAGGGGAGGTACTGCAGCATGCCAGTAATGCATCTGCATGGCACATGTGCGCGCCACACACACACGCCACACGCACACGCGCGCCCCACACACACACACACACACACACACACACACACACACACACACACACAAAAACACCACACACCACAACACACACACACACCACACACACCACACACACACACACACACACACACACACACACACACACACGCACGCTGGTTCTCGCTCTCAATTGATGAAATGGCCAGTTGAATTTTGGTTTACACAGTTAACCACAGTGGATCTCCATATAACTAAGGTTGCATTGATCTGATGAAGATGAGGTCATCTTTCAGTAACAGTTCCATGGCCAACTATAAGAAACACCACGCAACATATGCATTGTCACCTAATACTCCATAGACTTCAATGTACATAACTGTACTATTGTATCCCCAGTAGATTACTGTATGTATACATCTAACACACAGACGTACTTCAAGTACACGCCATTCATGCATACAGAACTACCATAGTTATAAACCAAACACAAGACATTAATCCTTTGACAAAGATACAGGTACAGTACATCCAGTACAATAGCTCCCACTGTATTGACCCTGATGACATTCATTCAGTTTCAAATCTCAAACATACAAAGAACCGCAACGCAATAAAATCCATACAAAAGGACATATGTCTTTAACCCACAAAAGGCACAGACTTTCCTCCTGTCTCAGGGCAGGAAACACTTGTCAAAGGAGGTTCTGAACGAGAGAGAAACTAGGCTGGTGCCGACATTAAAGGAGGAAGACACAGGGAGACCTGATTTTTATGTCACAGGAGTAATAAAACCCCATAAAACATTATGTGAAAATAGATAACATGTTCTCCCCGTGTGTCGAGATGCAAATGTTTTCTATTGACAGGATATGTCCTATTTCTTCTACAGGGGTGGTTATTTGTTCGTTAGACAGATTTTCTCCCTCTGTCTGCACAAACAGGTTTGAGTGTACTCCCATGCTATCCCAGCTGAGCGAAACAGGTCGTACCTGTGGCGAGTAAAACATTCTGATGAACACAGATACCCGACTGAAGCGGGAAGATTATGTACAGTACTAATGTAATGCTACAGCTTTAATATTATTATATATATATATATATATATATATATATATAATATATATATATATATATATATAATTAATAATAATATAATAATAATGTATACTTTCTTAATCCTGCAAGGGGAAATTATAATGTTTTCACCTGTAGTTTATACCACGGCCTGAGTACACACATGCTCAGGACCTATACATGCACTAAATGGAGAGATGTCAGAGTGGGGGGGCTGACCATGGAAAGATGCCCTGAGCAGTTGGGGGTTTGGTGCCTTGCTCAAGAGCACCTTGGCAGTGTCCAGCTACCAGTCCATCATCATACTTTAGTCCATATGGACTAAGCTTCTGCCAACCCTTACTGAAGGGTAGAATATGTGACATTACTGCATTAAAACGTCTAAAAACGACTAGACCTATGGTATATATTTATGAGTTGTGAATAAGGCTGCACAATATGAGGAAAATATGCACAATGCAATAACGTAGTTGAATATCACGATAACGGTATTACTTACAATAAATAAACAGATAATAAAGTGTTCTCAGTTCTGCATTTCTGCTGCTTTCATTATTTTGCATAAATAAATTGAAGTTCAATAAATGCAACATCTTTCCAAAAGATCAATGAGTAATTTTGTTAAATAATTTTGAATTAAAAAATGACTGAAATATTTATGATGAGGATTTTTTTCTCCATAAAATAGATAAGGGGCATTGAAAAACAGACCAGGGACAACAGATACATCATACAAAAAAAACAATTGGACTCTTTTGCCCAGTTTTTTTTATCATCAGTGGAGGATCTCAGATAAGTGCAGCGGATCAAAGCAGGTGGCCCCAGCACATCAACAACAAAGATTCCTGGATACAGACAACCACACACACACCACTGCGGCGTAGGCCTTTGCCACTGTTAATGCAACAAACTGCAAGCAGCCTTGCATCATCTGTGTGCTGTCATGTTAGGAGAACTGATGCAAGCTCCCACTACATTTCCACGTTTGAACTAAATCCAGCATGACACACACTGTAAAACAATTTATGGATCATAATGAGCCATCAAGTCAAAAAACATGAAGCTTTAAGAAGCAAGCTGACACAAAAAAAGCATCAAACTTTCTGGTTTTAGCAGCCCAGACAATGTTAGTATAGTTAATGTTTGACTGTCAGACAGAAAATCTGTTCACATTTATGCAAAATATATGGTTGAGCACTTCTATCAAACAATCTTAAATCCATTAGTACAGGTGTAATTTCTGGCTACATGCTGGTAACCATAGCATCACTTCAAAGAGCCCGAGCAGTTCAAAACAACAGGATGACAACATGCAGAGAGGAGGGGCAGAGATTTAACACAATCCGCATTCAGTCCGAACACACCGCTGACATCTAACTCTATGCAGCAACGGCTCCAGTCTGAAGTCCCGAGAGCTTAATTCGTCGTGCTTTTAATTACCCGTGAGGTGCAAAGCGCTGCAGCCACCACTTGGTACATGCGTTGGAACACAAGCAAGGATACACCGAATTCTTGCATCCACACATCTCAGATATAAAAACAGAAAGGCTGGTGAACAGACTCCTACATCCATGACCGCACCAACTGTTCCTGTCCCTGAATGGCAGAGCTGTTAATCTCCTGACAGGTGTTCATGTTAGGTGAGGAATCTCTCGAGGCCCTGCCGAATTGACTTTCTTAACACAGCTTGTAATGCAGTGTAGGGAACACAGTGGAGCTGAGCTGCATTCAAGGCAGTAGGCTAATCTCGCCACATTTTAATAATAACATAAACCCATCCTGATATAGTTATTGTTACATAATTTAAGTTGAAGTGTAGAGACAGAGAGAGCAAAATAGTTTGGCCTGTTTAGTGTTGCCTTCAGGTGTTCTGCTTGTCGTAAACACAAGTGCTTTGTTTTTTTTACAAGATAAATAAATAAAGCTGCTTAAAAAGTTGAAAGTTTGACTTTGTGAATGACCATAATGCATACATTTATTGTTTTCATTATTCTGTTGGCAAAAAAGATTTTTGTCAGCCATATAAATAGGCTTTTGGCAAAATGCTGCTTGCAGTGTTTACTTCCTCAACAACTCTAAATCAATCTGTCCGTCCATCCGTCCGTCTGTCTGAAGCTTCCACGATCTTCCTACACATCCGATGCATATTTAAACATCCAGACGCGCTTGTGGAAGTCACCTCTGCATTACAACCTTCCCAGAAAGAGAGATTCCCTTTTCAATATCCCCTCAAACTATCATATGAATTTCTACATTAACTAAGCTCCCCTTTCAAAGCCAATGCAGATTAATATTGACTGATAACGCCTTCATTCACCCAGAGGGCCCCGTTCTCTCACAGCGGCACAACGAGGGAGGCTCCATTCCACTAATATTATGTTTTCATTTATGAGAAGGGGGCTTAAACAGTGCAGTGTTTGTTTGTGTTTGGGTTGGCCTGACTGGTTGTGATTCTCAAGAAAATGAAGGAGTAGGGGGAGGGAGTGATGGGGTCTGACGTGGCTTGAAGCCTGGTTCTCAGAAAAACAATTTAGTAGAGAGGAAGAGAGTGACGGTGAGGAAAAAGAGGCGGCTTCATTGCTTAGCTTGTCTGGAAAAAAAGGTCCACCATGGGAAAGATTTTAGACGATAAAAGAGAGAATAAAAAACAAATATTCCCTTTTTGGATGTCCTCAGAAAACGTCCATACGTCCATTTTTTTATTTGAAATTCAAGATTCTGACTTAATTTCGGTCGATTTTGATTTAAAATCAAGATAGCGACACCCTGAATAATAACAGAAGCTATGCCTGCTTCATTTCAGGGGTATGTTTACATCAGGAAAGACATGAGTTGAGGGTTTTTGAGGCAAAGGTTTGGTGTGACTTGAACAAATTGAAAAAAAAAGCCTTTTGAATTAGTGGAGAATTTGCTCTAGAAACATCCAAACGCGTGTCTATAAAAACAGATAACTCACCGTTTCTCTTCTCCCTCTGATGGGTTAGGGTCTTGCTCCTTGGGCACGTCTTCCATTCACCTTAATTCCATCCAGCAGCCAATAATGAGAGACTGAGGCAAGCCCCACCCTCGGACGCACACTTTTCATTCGCCGGTTGGGAGGGCTCCGTCAGTGAAACATGACAGGGTCCTGTCCCTAGTTTTATTTTTATTTTTTGGGAAGATTTCCAGAGGTTTCCAAGGTGTGGTAGACTCGCTATGAAACTGCAAAGCTGGCACTGCGGCCAGGGGCTTGAGGTGGATATCAGTCCCAGGAATGCGGAGAGTGCAATGGGATCCAATCTGGAAGAGAACAAAAGACACAGTCAGATTACACTGTCTTGAGAGCTGAAATAAGTAGTTTATCGGCACAAAATTAATGTGTATGTCGTTTTTTTAATGCAAAATTCAGTGTTTCAGACTTTAAAAATGTGAATATTTGCTTGACCAATCACAGAAGTCAAACGTGGTGGAAATAAAGGAATTTGTATGTAATCTTGTGTATTTTCACTGTGGTGTTAATTACTGTGATGAGTGAGTATTGTAAGTCTGTTGAAAAATGCAATACAAAGATTTGAAAGTAAATAAATGAAAATAGAAATCGCCTAACCCTAATTAAAAAGAGTGATGGATTCCCTTCAATGGGTTTTATGGAGGAAGCTTCCAAGCCAGGAATCACTGAGATGGAGAGCTCTGCCTAGAACTGAGACCCCGATCTAGTCTGTAGTACCACACATATTAAAACCTGACTTAAATAAATCGGCCTGGTACCTCCATATATGGATACAGACAACTGTGTCCGGAAGAGAAAACATGTCCACGTGCACCAGATTACATTTTAGGAGTCACACACCAAGTTAAACTGGAGGCCTGGAGGTCAGAGGGAAAACTCGAGCACCTTCAACTGCTGCTACAACTGGATAGTTCCTGGAGAACTTCTTATAGAATGCCACCTCTTGTTCAATGTTAAGTAGCTTTAAGATGAACAGCTGATCTGTGTGACTGTGTATGTGTGTGTGTGTGTGTGTGTGTGTGTGTGTGTTTGTGTACGTGCATGACTCAAAGAGTCTTGATCCATTAGCCCCTGCCTCCCTCCACTGTTGTTAAAGGAAGGCATTATTCTCTCCACCGCTAATCCCTGGTTCAATGTATTTCTAATCCGGATAGTGGGATACAGAGCATGAGAATGTCCTTTGCAATGACTGATATTATTACTGCTCTTGTGCTAATACAGACATTATAGGCCACATTCAAAACAACCGTTCTCTGCAGCAAAGTAGTGTTTTGAGTCGTTATATAGCAGATGATTAACACCCACAAAACATTGTGTGCAGTGCTGATGGCATCTCAGAAAACAGTGTTATATATATTAGAGCTGCAAATATGAATTGATTAGTTGTCAACTGTTATTTACTAACTATTTTGATAATGATTAATCAGTTTGTCATTTATTTATTTAGATTCTTCTTTCCACTGTGACAGAAAACTGAATTTCTTTGAGTTGTGGACTAAACAAGGCATTTGAGGAAGTCATGGGCTTTGGAAAACAAGGATTGACCTTTTCACCATTTTCTGACATTTTATAGATCAAACAACTAATCGATTAATCAAGGAAATAATCAACAGATTAATCAACTATGAAAATAATAGTTTGTGCAGTCCTAATTTACTAGGGCTGGCGCAACATACACATCACAAAAGACACTCAGAGAAAATATCACGTCATTATTTTTTAAGTGAAAGCAGCAGAAATGCAAAACTAAGTACACTTTAATATATGTTTATTTAGGGCAAGTAATATTGTATATTAGGATTGTATATTAATTTAATTGTATATTAGGATATTGTACAACGTTATGGCCTTTTACATATTTTCCTCATATTGTGCAGCCCTACTGTATACATCACCAGCTTATTACCATCTCAAACATTACATGAACAGCCACCATATATTTATTATGTTTCTATTGAAAATAACCAGAGAACTGACCCATCAAACAAACACACAAAGCACACACACTGTGCACACACTAGGGGTGTGGATCTTCACTGGTCTCACAATTCGATTACGATTATCCTGTTAACGATTCATATCAATTCAATATCACAATGCACCACGATGCGTCACCTCCTCAACTGTATTATAAATTGCTACACATGGTTTTCATCTACAAATTCAAGCAGTCAGATATATATATATATATATATATATATATATATATATATATTAATCCTGCTTTGCCAGACCATCCACAGCGCTGTGGCTTAATGGGATTTCTTTAAACCAATCGCAATCATCATGGGGGGCACTAAGCTTTGCACGGAGCCGCTGTCAAATAGTTGTGCAAGAGACAACTCAGATTGGACAGATAGTCTAGCTAGCTGTCTCAATTTACCAAGCAATAAAGGAAGTGGAACGCCAAGGATATAGACTTGATATATATATGAACTACCCTTTTCATTTCATCTGCTCCTAAAAAAAACACTGAATGTAGTTGGAGTCTGAACACAGCAGACAACAGATAAAAGGCAAGAAAAAAAAAAAAAAAAACAGCATAAACGGCAAATCACACAGTAAACAATCACTATGCAATAATCGATTATGGTCTGTCACTGCATCGATGCAGAATCGTCTGCATCGGGATGCATGGATGCAATGATTCCTTTCAACACCCTTCGCACACACACACACCACCCACACACACACACACACACACACACCACACACACACACACACACACACACACACACACACACACACACACACACACACACCCACAACACACCCACAACAGTGACCACTCCATTGATTGGTATGAAAAAGGTTGACTGCCACTCTGACCTGAGCAGAACTATCTGTGGTTTGATAGTAATGAAATAAAACCCCAGAGACTTTCCACTAATGGAGTGTGCTAGCCTCAGTGCCGTTGTTTGTGTCTGGAGTAGAAACAATTTGTTGTTCATCACACCAGGACAGAGGGACTGATTGTTTGATAAGCAACTGAAATTAATTCCAAGTACCAGCAAATAAATAAACCAATGTCCCGCCTCATTTGAAGAAACATGTAGCTATTAGCGAGAAAACAGCTTCATTGACCTGAGGGTTCATCTCTTCTCTAAAACCGGGAACCGCCAGGCTGTGCGGCCGACATTTCGAAATTAAAGTCAAACTGAACCGCTTTTAAATAAGCTTGTATATTGTTGGTTGTGCACCTTTTCTTACAGCATCCAACATTTAGGAGGACCAGACGTGCTGTAAAGGTTGTATTCCAAAAGTAAAGTGGAAGCTAGTAAGCTAGGCTATAACTTCACATTTACATTAACACTGCAGCAAGGTATTTCCAGAAAAATAGTAATAGTGTAATAAATATTTGTAAGAAAACTCTCTCCCTTTCTGAAGGCCATATAGCTATCCTTTCAATTACTGTGTCCATGTATGTACTCGCTCCTTCGCTCCCACCCAAAAAGTTATGTGTCCCATATTACCCAGGTCAGGGCATGGAAATACAGTTAGTCAAGCGGTCTATAATACCATTTGAATTTCATTTGTTATTTTTTTTTAAATATTTGAATATTATTTGAATATTTAATGCTCATATAGGAATAATATTTGAATATTTATTGCTGTTATAAATATGTACTACACCTCTGAGGCTTATGCGTTGTTAACGCCACTATAAGCACGTGGTAGTTGTTACACGTTCTGCCCACTAGGGGGACTTCCAACATCCACCTGGTCTTGAAGGGGACCTACGTCATGGAGCATTGGATTTCTGGCACGCCG
Source organism: Etheostoma spectabile (assembly GCF_008692095.1). Classification (NCBI taxonomy): domain Eukaryota; kingdom Metazoa; phylum Chordata; class Actinopteri; order Perciformes; family Percidae; genus Etheostoma; species Etheostoma spectabile. The sequence continues at coordinate 8,971,770 of NC_045753.1, forward strand.
CTCTCTGTTCACATCATTTTCCACCCCGAGCACACGGTGACAAACACAAATCAACAGAGAACTCTGGATTGAAACATTGTCTAACAAGTGTACTGATGTGGCTCTGTTGTAAAGGCTAACGTTGCTCGGTTAGGACGATGACATCATGATAGCCGAAACGAACTGTCATTAAGTAAAGTAACTATAGTGTTAGCCACAATGCTAACATCTGACTGCACTTCATGAGCACTCTGGACGTTTTTGTCTTTCCGATTTCCCCTCCTTCTGATTTCCAGCAGCAGTCTGTCACTCCCCCCGTACTAACGTTACTCAGAACGTAACGTTCACAATGCCTTGCGTTTCTCACTCCCGTAACTTCCCGTTGTTCATCAGACGTGACATGACAAGATGGAGATTAGCTAACATTACCCAACCTATTTATAAAAATAAAAAACATCACATTAGAATAGTATTTGATTTTTTTTAATGTTCAAATTATATTCGACTTCAGTCCTAATTTAGATACAGTATTTTCCGGAGGACGAGATGGAGCCAAAGCTGATGAAAGGTGAAGTAGAGCCTTGATTTAGGACACTGTTGGTATGGAGACAAGACACCCACTTTTGAGAGCTACCTAGAAGACAAACCACAAGAAAAGAACAGGGCGTGGGACTAAAGGCAGATTTCCGGTGCTCAGGTGGTTTTTGGCAAGAATGTACATGTATACTGTAGATACAAGCTAGGATTGTACACACACAGTATTATTATTCATTATACAACCATGTATGGTCTGTGCACGTCAATGAGCAATAAAATGTGTATATGCAGCGTATCATGTTCTGATTGTATCAGGAAACTAATCTTGAAAAATACACAAAATTCCTACATTTAAATGAGCAATAACTGGAATGTGCTCCTGGATAACCTTCCAATGGCAGCAGAGATACTTTGAAGCTACCGGGAGTGCAACAGCACCAAAATGAAGCCATACTTTGATGCAGCTAGTAGATTTTGGCTGATGTAAAGCTATGACAGCATAATAGTGAAAGTAGCCTATCACTCACATAAACATACAGTATGTTGTGCAGGTTCATATAGACAGAGACTATCAAAAGTTGTACTTATAATAAATATAACACCTTAGGACTTGGAGGATTTGCTTAAGTCAACTTGAACAAACACACAGTGGATTTAAAAAGTTATGCACACTTTGAGTTGCAAATGTAATTTTAAATGAATAAACTTGCCATTTTTGCCCATCAATCTACACTCAATAACCCATAATGTCAAAGTAAAACCATTTAAAAAAAATTTAATATTAGTAGCTACCAATATTTTAAATGGAAAACACAAGGTACTGGGGCAGTGATTCATGCAGCCATGTGAGATTACATTGCGTTATATTAAATGTCTTTTTGCTGACACTGGCTTCCGGTGCGTTTAATAATTGATTTTAAAATTGCATTGTTTGTTTTTAAAGCCCTAAATGGCCTTGCCCCAAAGTATTTGTCCGAGCTTTTAACTTTGGGTGGGCAAAATCGGTTGTTGCGGTCTTCCAATCTGCGGACTCTAGAAGTCCCGAGGTCGAGGTACAAGCAGTGGGGCGATCGGGCTTTCGCTGTTGCTGGCCCAAAACTCTGGAACAAGCTCCCGCCAGACATTCGCATTATAACGGATGTTGTTCATTTTAAATCAAAACTTAAAACTTATTTATTTAGAATGGCTTTTAATACACAGTAGTGGTGTAACAATTCTTCTTCTGATGATTATAGGTTACTTAATCTGTCTGTTTTTTATGCTTTGTCTGTTTGTTTGTTTTGTTTGTTTGTGTCTCACGTGAATGTTGTGTTTGTTTTCTTGATGATGTAAAGCACTTTGGACACCTGCTGGTGCTGTAAAGTGCTATATAAATAAATGTTGATTGATTGATTGATTGATTGATTGATTGATGTGTTTATCCAAAGCAACTTACAATTGC
>NC_045753.1:8973736-8997706 GCF_008692095.1 Etheostoma spectabile
AGAGGTTGCACGCCTCTGGAGCAAATAGGGGTTGAGTGTCTTGCTCAGGAACACAACAATTGATGTATCGCAGTGGGAATCGAATCCAGATCTCCCACACCAAAGGCATGTGTCACATCCACTGCGCCATAACCACGTCATTATCGTCAAAGAATTTTTAATAAGGGGAGAACTTTCACTCTTGGGCTACTACCAGCTTCTGAACTGGTTGCAGTTTCACTCTGGTTCCATATGTGTTACGAATAGGATTACAATCCACTTTTCTCAGGATATAATTTTTGTCTAGTAATTTGAATGTTGCATCTGAAAGGGGAGGCTAAGAAAATACCTACTGCTGGGTGTTTGATTCAGCCCTAACCCTAAAGTTACTTTTTTGTTCTAAAAAGCCTTTTAAATCTTAATGACGTCATACACATCAGATAGACTGCTTTACGGCAAGCTCTGAGTCACTTCCTTTTTTCTTTTGAGGCATCAACAAGCAGAATGCTAGCGTGTTACAAAAACAACTCAACCTGTAAGAAATTGAATGGACATAAGTACAGGTTCATTCAACTTTTGACCTATAATCAATGTTGAACGCAAAAACTACACTCATATCTGAAATTTCTTAACTTCAATCAGGCAAAAGAGTCAAATTCAGCCGTCTAGCTCCATAGACTCCCATTCATTTTGCACTTGCCTGCCATCACCCCCAGTGGAACTCTGGTTGAACTGCAACCACATTCGGTACATTGGGGCTAAATAGGTAGTAAACAGGTTCTTCGTAGACGGGCTCTGGTATCATCCATTCACTGTAATTATCCATCTGAAATTATTATATAATGGCTCAAATTCTTTTGCACTAATGGAACATTAGTGCAGGTGTGCCCACCCGTTCAATCATCAGAAATCATTCTTTCATTTTTTAACCTTTCAAATGTTGTTAGGGTCGCGCACACACACACACACACACACACACACACACACACACACACACACACACACACACACACACACACGCATCTTGATTCTCTTCCCTTTGTAGCATACAAATTTTAATTGGGATGGAAAAAACTGGCATTATCCCTCGAGCAGTTTTCACCTTTAATTGCATGCTCTGAAATTCAGCCTTTATAATGTATCAAAAGAATAACTAGTGAATGCAAGCTGATGTCTAGAGAAGCTCAAAATTAATTAAACACGACCTGCTCTCTTTCTCCTGTGTTCCAGGCCAAAACGATTGATGGCCCTGTGTTCTTCAGAAAGTGAACAGAGAAAAAAAGAGGTGAGTGAATTCTTCAGCACAACACAGGCCAGTGTTTGGGAAGTGTGTTGATGAAAAAAAAAAAATCAATTACAGGTATTATTAAAGAAAATTGGCACTTCAAAAATATTTAAGAAGCATGTTTTTAGTCAATTACGTTCACAAGAGCAGAACCAATTTTGTTTTGTTTGTTTGTGAGCTGTAGTACTGACTTCCTTAGCAGAAAGAAACCGGGGAATAAAGAGCATCTATGAAGGGGAACTTTTCATTGCTTTTTGTTTGGTAGAAGGACCACAAGAACCACATTAACACAAGTTATTTTCTTTATAATAATAGCTTGTTTACAAGGATATATAGTTAGTATAGCCTTGGATGCGTGCTGCATAATTTATCCAAGGTTTAGAAGGACTGTTTTGTTTGAAAATCACCCTGCACTTCTCCTCTCTTAATTAGATAAAAACAATCCAACCTAGTTCTGGACGGAAGTTTTGGGGCCAAGTCCAAAAACTCCCCAAGTCACGTATACACCTATCGCACACATCTAACAAATATACACATAAAAAGGCATCAACACGGCTGCACACAACTCATCAACGTACTGGAAACTTAATTCCTGTTTTGACCTTATCAGTACATTTTGCAACGCTTAGCAGGCCTAAAGGTGAGAGAAGTGGGCTTGCCGTCCGATCCCCAGAGTAGCAAGATATATCTGGCTGTGGAAACAGCTCTTGCCCCTCCCTCATTACCACTGCTGAGGTCCCTTAAGCAAGAGTCTTGTACTATGCAGCTTTGAAGTGGGAATGTTGCCGCTTTCATGTCATATTAGCGTACTGTAATTGCTAGTTTCTAAATAGAGTGTTGCAGGGACGACTTATTTTGTAGGCCAACCGGGAAGTTAGCATTGCCCTACTTCCTGCTACCAAAAGCCAATACGATTTTCTATTGCAGAAAATAAGCTATGTGGAAAACAAAAGTTTGTGATTTTTTTTTTCAGCGAGATAATCTTCACAGATGAACACCGTTGCAATAAATGCAATGGCCAGAAATAATAGGCTAACATAAGCCTACAAACGGACAACGATGACTTCAACGTCATCACCACTAAGCTTTCAACTAGTAATTTAATTCTGCCTGCTTACCTCTTCTACAGAATAGTATCTCTTAGCGTGACCTGATCTAGCAAGTGGCCACAGTTATATAAAGTAAAGTAAAGTATAAACACAACAAGGCTGTAATGGAGGACTAGTGAGTAGATGGGATTCTGTGTTTGGTGTGATGGTGTTTGATATTCTGGACAAAAGTCTAATTTAGCCACTTGTTAGCAACCTCCATTTTTTAGACATGTAAAAGCTTCAAAATTCAAGAGTGGGGTATTACCTGATTGCTGTAGAACAACATGTGAAAATGATCTTGTGTTAACCACAGGCCTTATTAAAGGCATGGCATTAAATCAAAAACCCATTCAAAAAACCCATTGACTTCAACATGCTTACTCCTTACTAGGGTTAGGTACTGAGACCCGGTGTTAATACAGCACCGGTGCCTTAACGACGGGTATCTACCGGACCAAATAGCAACGCTGATATCAGTGCCTCATTTCGGTGCCACTTAAATGCCTGCAGGATAAGAGAGTAGCATGTATGATCTAACCTCAGTAGAAGACGGTGGTTTTGACCATTGAGCTCCTGTCGAGGACCCTTGTTAAAATTCACACCATGACTGCAGATGTGGGATCAGTGCTCCTGACTCCCAAGGGTGGCCCGGGCAATTAGTGGTTAAGTAATGGAACAGGGCCGGGCCAGGTTGTTGAAGTGGCGCATGCTGTCTGAACTTGGATGGAATGGAGATAGAGAGGGGGGAGGGGGGTGTTTTTCACCCTGGGGTTGCGAGTATTCAAAGGCAAAGAGATCATGTTTAATGCTACGTCCCTGCTTGTTTGCTCCCTGGGCTAATTGCTGTCAGGGGATTATTAATAGGTGCTAATAGGTCACAGCAAAGTGACTAAATGCTATGTGTACAGCCATTTTTCTTTTTTTTTCTTTTTTTAAATGTGACCTTAAGTATGCACAAACACGGATGTCTGCATGGACTAAACTGTTGAACTCAAATGTGTATACACAAATGGTGATTTGGGGTTTTACGGTTGTTAGGTAAGAGTACAAGAATACAAACTCCAAAACTGCATACATCTATGTATTTATTATGGTGGGAGCAATAACACTTGACTCAGCAGCTTTGATCCTACCTGAAGCAGGAAACTGCTCCAGAAAACTAGCAAAACATGAATCTCAGGTTTCAAACCGTTTGAACTTTCACCTACTTTGACACAGAGCTTTCATGCTATGATCAGGAGGCACTCGGTTTGTCTCATGTATCCCAAATATAGAGGTCGAACAAGCAAAGAATAGTTCCTTTAAATTTTGACACGTTCTTTCGCTTGGCGCTTAAAGAGCAGGGCATTTGTTTCCCTGTGTATCTATAAGCCTTTATATAGTACATACATATAAATCCCTCAATGTTGCCCTGCTGAAATGGGAACACAGTGTCCTACCCTGACTGCTGGTTACAGTATGTTTCTTATTCTGATTGCCTGTACGGTGTGGGTGTGGATTTAGACGTCTGCACCAGCCAAGGACATGTGGGACATACTGTGTAGACAGGGCCACATGGCCCACTAACACAATTTCTGTATGTTATGTTGCTTTATTCGGTTTCTCTATTTCTTTTGCCAGCAATCACACTGTGTTATTTTCACCTATTTTCTTTTCCCATCAACTGTTTTTCTATTTTGCGTCACCACTTCTCCGGCTGTCTTCAACTCGCTCTTTGGCTCTTACAAACTGTCAGGTTGTCTGTGTGTCAGAAGTAATGATGATAATGATGATGAGAAGGCTTGTAAAAACCAAACCCCTGGGAACCTCTTTGACACGGTTACTTTTGCACCCTGATTAACATGGATTATTAAAACGGGTCTACCAAGGCAAAGAGCCAGTGAAGAGACTGTTCTGTAGACAAACGACCGAGCAAAAATGCAAAACGATCACAAAGAAAGATGGAAAGCGACTACTTCATTGCAAAACTACCACAGAGAAGAACAAAATGACCACAGAGACACTACACCACAACTAAAGAATTCAAATCAACTGCAAAAAAAAACAACTAAGAAAAGACACAAAATGGTCACAAAACAAACAGAATGGGACACAAAATGCATTGTTTGTGGTTGTTTTATGTTCTTTTTTGCTTTAAGTTCTGTTGTATAGGAGGTGGGGGTGAGGGGGGGATGGTTCGTTACATGTCTGTGTCCAAGGGCTCATTGCCTCATAATCCATCCACGATTGCCCCAAAGCCCCAGAGACAGACAGACAGACAGACAGACAGACAGACAGACAGACAGACAGACAGACAGACAGACAGACACGCTGAAACAGGAACGCAAGTACAGAAGAGTGAAAAGAATATCAGTTGGGCATGCACAGTAAGATTTACACCACAGTGTTTCGACACCGGCAGAACAACTGGCAGATTTAGAGGTCAGATGCCTTGCTCAGTGGCACCTCAACTGTCATCACCAGTAGTTGTTTAAGGGTAAAGGCCAGGGGCACAGCGAGGCAGAGCTGAATGGCGCCTGGCACTGGTGAGCAGTCACAGCCATAAATTTCCACATGGCATCTGCATACTCGCAGATGTGTTACCAGCCTCTCCTTCTTCCCTGCCAGCATTACAAAGTCGCTCATTCTTCTTTATTGTCCCATTACAGAAGACAACATGTAAATGAGTAACATTACGGGCTGATTGATATGAATACAACGAATGTGTTGTGGGCAGCAATTGTGGCTTTTTTAAATCTCCATTTCATCTTCTTTGCGCATCCTTTAAGGTTGCATATAGAAAATACAAAGGGTGCAAGTAATAAGTATAATCACTAATCAGTCAAGCAATATGTTTAAATTACTAATTTTACCTTTCAATTGTTTCCAGAGCACAAGGTGACATCTTTATATCCCCAAATATATTCAGTTTTAGATGATATCAAGCAGAAAAAAGGAACATTCACGCATTTGAGAAGCTGGATAAATGCCTATTGATTAATTGTTTTGAAAATTGCTGCCTGTTAACTTACTGTCAAGTCAAGCTTGATTTATTTTTAAAGTGCTCATTTTATGCTCATTTTCAGGTTCATAATTGTATGTATAGGTTATTTCAGAATAGGTTTACATGGTCCTCCTCTTTTCACCCTGTGTGTTGAGCCCTCTGTTTTAGCGACAGAGTGAGACGTCTCACTTCTGTTCCATCTTTGTTGGGAGTCGCACATGCGCAGTAGCTAGGTAAGGACTACTAGCCAGTCAGAAGCAGAGTATGAGGGCGTGCCACGCTAGCAGCTAGGCGAGCATTATAACGTGTGTAACCAAAGTGACGCACGTTCGTCACGGAAGTAAAGGCTGGACTACTGTAGAGCTGTTTGTGAACAGTGTTTTCTGTTGGAGATGGTAAGTCCCTTTGGGGTGGACTTTGGCCTTTTTCACTGTGTAAACCTATACTGTCCAAACAAAAAAATTTTGCACAATCAAGAAAAGAGAAAAAGCCAAAAAGAATAATATAAGCACTTCAAAGGGTTATATGCATACAGACAAACATGGCTGAAGGGAGTGGGAGAAATACCCGTCGTACATTCTGTGACTGGTTTGTGCAACGGTAGGGGCTAAATGAGGACCTTCGTACATGGAAATGCTATAAAAATAAAAATAAACTGCTTATAGGCAATGCCAAAGCCAAAGATTAACGTGCATCTATAGATAATGTATTAACTTTCAATGCACTGGGCAGAGAGCAATAATAAAAAAAAAAAAAAATCTGCTATTTCTCCCCCTCGACCTCTCTCATTCTCTTCTTCCCACCCTTTTTTGGCAAGGACAAGCTAAGGTGCTGCCAAGAATGTGACTGCGCTTGGAAAACAAATCCAGCTCACTTCTGTTTTTTTCACTGCTTCTCTTTTCCTCCACTTGCACTTACGCTGCTGGATCTTCTTAAGGTGGTCCTATAAAGGCTGCGGAGCCCAACAACTCTAAAGACTGGAGTTTTGTAGATCATTTCCTAATGTGTACACCACCTCAGCTAACCCCATACGCTTTCCACCCAACTCCCCCAAACACACATTCAGCTGTTTCTTCTGCCTCGCATTTCCTCGTCAGCCCACCTTAAAAAAAACTGCACGCTGTGTGAAACTGTTGGACACTGTACTTATGTGTGCTTTTCCCGTTTGTTTTCCCGGAGATGTCTACTTCCCCACACTTGTTCATTTCCTCACAGCTTATGGAAGTGCCTCATTGTAACAAGACATCACAGATGAACGGAGAGATTTTAAGATGATTGCTGATTGCTTTGGAGGACAAAGAGATGCAGGGCATTTCAGGGCATTTAATAAAGAGGGAATGGTACAGTTTCAACATGTAGACAGTCACTGTCAAAACTTTACCTCAGCCTCAATACTAGCTTTTAAAAATAAATAAAAGAAAGCTACCTTCATGGTAAAACATGCAGGATCCAAGAGAGAAAGTGTTAATTTAAGTTTCGGTGTCCTGAGTCCTGTACTACAATTCAAGATCAACATGCCCTGGATTTCTTTCAGTTACCCGGTTTCACCTAACCTAACAACCGTGGTCCTGCATGTAAGCTGTGTCACGACGCTGGTTATTACCTACTTCAGTCAACCCAAGGTTTCCCAATCCAGTGCGTGCACATAAAAGAAGCGGTGTTTGCACAGCATGACCAATCGCAAAATCTACCAGAGCCGCATATTTTAAATAGGAAGAGAAAACTATAATTCTACATAAATATGAAGAACACAGACACGGTTTTACAGGTCAAAACGCAATCCAGTCACTGCTCCCAAAACAGGAAGGAAAGATGGCAAAAAAATAGCAGACGCTGGTAATGTGTAAATCACAACGCTTATCAATATCACTTCCCCATCAGTCAGGACCAAGATCTGACCATAACTACACTTGTAATGTCACTGCTTTTGCCTTTTATTTCAGTTGCAAGCAAAGCAGAGGGATGTGTTCTGAGAGCAAATAAAAAACAGAAAAACATAATTTAAAGACGTGTGCATTGGAAACACACAACGCCGACGAACAACTTACGTGATTCCCTCAGCTGAAAATCAATATCTTTTAGAAAAATAATCATCTGGGAATGTTAATGGGGTTGTCGGTTTCTAAATGTTTTAATTTTATGAGCGTACCTCTCTCTTTCTCTCTCTCTCTCTGCGCACCGAGCTCCAGTTGACGTTCTAAGAACAGCTCAGAGTATTGATTGGTCAGTAGGCAGTGCTTTTAAACTGGTGGATCTCCAATCTCCAACATAACCTGCTCCCGAGCAGGTTAGGTGTTCAGGCTAAGTTACCATGGCGATTTAAGCCAGTAACAAGTGATCCACTGTCATGATACACAAAACCCGGGGTTGAACCTGAAGTTACCTCGTTAACGCCAAGTCTTGCTTCGCAGTACAGGCCTCAGGTCTGTAAAGGCTGTTGATTGTAGACTTTAGCTATTCAACAATGAAAGTGGGGACATGGCAGAGGGGTGTGGCTGTAGGTGGAGGTCCTTGCAGACCACAGGAGGAGAGTCCAGGAGGTTTATATGCCTGATCATCAAGCCAGTAAGTATGTACTGGTTCTTGTGCATAGGCACACATATAACCAATGCCAAGAAACAAGGGTCTGACCGTTCATGTTGTTTAACTTGTGCTCAGTATGGGGCCACATGACCAGCTGCCTGGCCTAGATACAGCAGGTCCAGGCTCTGCAGGACCCCATATGTGTTCAAGCTAGCAGAACCTCAGCAAGTGCCTGCCAAACAAATGCATAGTAATGCTGACTGGCCTCCCGTCGACCCAGCAAATAGCTCGCCCTAATGAGGAGTGAGCTGTGTGTCAGTTATTCAGGTCATGTGTGTCCCCGTTTAAGAGGACAGATATACCGATGTATAAACAACACATCGTGGCTGACCCGAGGTTCTGGAGGGGCATCGTGGGTGTCTATTAGATGTTTAAACACCTTTTTTTCACACTATTGCACAAATGATTGCAATTACATTAATGACGTGTTTAAAAGATCTCAGCACACTTGCACATTTTTCTCTGCTTTATTTTACAATATTGAACTTAACTGCCAGTGACTATTCATATTTTCATATTTCACTTAAAACAGGAGTTTAAACTTACTCTGCATGTCTGTGTCCTGGATTATTCAAACAAAAGTATTTAAATCCCAGTTGTAGTAAGCAACAGTGAGTTGGGGGTGGTGGCGTTGCTGAATAAATAAAATCGACATTGTGGCAATATTATAGGGTTGACAATTGGTCCTTTAAGAAAATATCTTCACAATGAGATTTTATATAAATAATCATCAGTAATGTAGATATGATAACTAAGTGGGTAAAAATAACAGAAGAGCTACAAAAGTCTGGTAACACAGAACATGACATCACTTAACTGTAATGCAGCCTTTAAAACCAAGAAAAGACAACACTTAAGCCATTTACGAATATTACGATTTCCAAAATCTAAGACAATATCTAGTCTCATATCACGATATGGATATAATATTGATATATTGACCAGCCTTACTTAAACATCACACAACTATTTATAAGGGTGTCCAAACACTTAACTGTGTGGCCACTAGAATATTTGTGGTTTAGTGCACATAATTTTTTAAAATACTTAAAACAACATTGATTTACACATCACACAACTATTTAGCAACAGTTAGTAACAGTTGAAAATAGGGGCTAGGTTGCGTGACTTTGGCTCCATTGAACACTTAACCTATGCGGACCATTAGCGGAGTGTATGCGCCGCGGAAGTGTGTTCTAACTGGCTACACCAGCTGCGCACACACTGTGTAGGATGGTGTGAGTCACAGGCGAGATGGAGAGCTTTTGCTTTGGGATTGTTCCCGTTTCTTCAGTTTTTTGGAGCTGGCACAGTGCTGTGATAACGTCAGCTGTTGTCAGAGGAAGCAGGTGAGGGAAACAAGAAATAAAATACAGAAACTCTTAAAATGGAACTGCCAATCCGCTTATTCCCAGCCATTAAGTCGTTTCCTGTATATCGGTAGTTTCATTTAAATGAAATAATGGCACTTTATGATCCATTTCTTTGTAAAAGGGCCACACAAACCTCGCATAAAAAATATAAAAAGAAGGCCGTCCTAATTTTACGCTTGTAGAGCGGATCTCCGTGGAGCATCAGCATCATTACACACTGCATCCGGTTTTGGGTTTTTTTTGTGTGTGGAATATAAAGCATAATTTTATAATTCTTTCAGGGGGGTCGGTGGGTGCCCCCCCCCAACAAATAATGAACACACACACACACACACACACACACACACACACACACACACACACACACACAGTATCTCATTTCACCTTTCTCCACCCCCTCAAGCCATTCCATTCATCTCCACATCTCAGCCACCTCTGTAACGAGCAATAAAACTCATACTGTAAAGAGCCCACAGAGCCATAACTATACCCCCCTCACACTTTAATCTCCATTTTTTTCCTGACTGGATACAACAGAATCTATGAAAGAGGAGAAGGTGGTGGAGGAGGAGGAGAACTTAGCGGGGTGGAGCAAACAGGCTGGAAGGTGATTTTCTTGGCAGTGATTCTGGTAGGTGTACCAAGGGCCATGTCCCCCAACTCTCACAGGCTTCCACCTGAGTGCCTGTGTGGTCCTGGTACCGCTGCCCATATGTGAACAGGCTAGCACATGCAGCAAATCCAAAAGTACAAATACACTCCTGTTTATAAATTCACTTATTGTCAGAACAATGTCAGAGTACGTAAAGAAGACGAGCAGCTGACAGTTCTTTGATTCATAAACACAAGATGTGATAAGAAACAGAACAAAATGGATAGGTGTGATGAAAGTGAAGATGACGAGGAAGAAGCAGGGGGAGCGCGGTGAGAGCCAAGGCTGTCAAAGTTTGGATTTTTCATTGCAAACATCCCAGAGGAATAAAACTAAAAAGTTACTCATTCATTTAAACTTTCAGCCTTTCTGCTTGTTTCCTTGCATACACACACATGCTTAAAGATAGAGGACATACGGATCCAGTCCTGAGGAAACAGACACAGTACTGTTTGTACAAGGGGAAGATGTTTTTCTCTAGTGTGTATGAGTTCAGCCTGAATTTGCCGCCAGTGTGTATGCCTAAACTTCAGGAAAATTGTGTCCATGTGGCAGTGCGTACTTAACATGTTGCGCATGGTTGTGCATGTGAGCGTGGTAGTAATTAAAGACGAAACAGAGAACAATATCGTTGCATGTCAGGATGAATTTCGCTTCTGCTTAAGTCTTTGTCAGTATTTTACCCCGTACCCTGTTTAGCGCAATGGTGAAGGAGGGAAAGGAGCAGCATGTGTGTTCAGACACGCCCTACATGATTATTATGATTTAGGTAATAAATTCAACACATCGTAGAGTAAAAGTGAGACAGAGAAAATCCATGACTTGTGATTCATGCATATATTATGTTCACGATTTTATGTGCAGCCAATGACAAAACTAAATAAAGTCTACATGTGGCAAAGATTGAAGAAAAAGAGCAGCACTGCACCCTCAGACGTTGGGAGGAGGGGCAAAGGGCTGTCAACAGCCTGTCACCGCCACCTCTGCTTTGTGTTTCTGTCGTGGTGGGTTGGAAACAGCGTAATGGTCGGGTGGACTAAATAAAATGAGTGTCAGAGCTATAATGCAGGGTTTGTGTGGTTGGTACAGTACTGTATGTGTGTTTGTGTGATCGCTCTATATCCTTGTTAGATTATGTAGAATCCATGTGAATGTGCATACTGTATATTGTGCTGTACGTAGAAAACATATTTTCAAGTAATTATTTATATAGCACTTCTAAGAACAAAGTTACAATTTCACAAAGCAAGCAAACACATAAAACAACAAAGAAACACACAAAAACAGGGCAATAAAAGAATAATGGTTATAAAATAAACAAACATGAAAAAATAGAAAAACTCACAATCATAATCAGACAAAATCAGAGGGTGCAATACAATAAAGTGTGTTTTAAGATTAGATTAAAAGATTAAGAAGTTTTGATTGTGTAGCTTTGGTGTTGTAGGAAATCCACAATGTTCGGGTTCTAGATCGTGATATAGAAGACATAACTAGAATTACCGCCTTGGGGTTGTATGCCTCAGCCAAACAGTAAGGTTGCAGTTTACATCCATGTGTGTCCAGACTCACATAATATACATTATGTTTTCAAGACTTTGAAGCAGTAAAAGTGTATTTTTTAGGGAAAAGTGAATGCAGCACAGAAGATCTAAACAATCACATTACCACCTAAGATTAAGTGTCACCAACTCGAGAGCCAACCAAATTCCTTCTGTTCCTGATTAACTGTGCTGAATATAGCCAGAAAGGTTTTTTTTGCAAACAATTATGATGTCACATTGAAACACACCTTTCACCTTTTGGATACAAAAACGTCATACTTGTATCATTTGCTTTAAATGTTGACATAGTTAGAGTATGAGTTCCTGTGTTATGGTCAAAAAACACATTCACAACAACGGGACGTACGGACAACCCAAAAACAGGATGCCTTCGATCCATGGCTCTCGCCGCCACAGAGCCATTAAAATAATCTACTCTGTATATTCCTTTTTTCTGTCTTTCCTCGTATATTCTATACCTTACTGAACGGTCCAATTTCAGTGTACAGTATGTACACGGGAGGTTTCAAGTTTCCACATCCAACTTGTGGAAGTTGCATACTGCTGGACCTTGAATGCCCTCGAAGGTAATCGTGAAGCCGTTTGCACTCCACGTGTTAAACTCAAATTTAAGGTGAGGACAGAGAAACATTCCCCCTTCAGTAGAAGAATGTGAAATGAAAACAGACTAGTTTTTGTTTCATTTCAGTCCATCTAGTGCCAAACTCTGCACAGTGTAACACAAACATCTAGGTGAAGCAACAATATGCAAAACACATGTTTGAGTTTACGAGGACACAGAAGCATGTTTGTTTTTCATAACTGTGCTGAAGGTGGAGGCAGACAAACACTTGACTCTATGTGGCTGTCAATTCAGCTTGTAACATGACATTTAACAGTCCACCAAGGCCTTTTCCTTCATTTACTTTATTTTTATGTTTTAAAATTAACAAAAATATTTCATGGACTTGACAATGAGTCTGTTATCTAGCAACCAGAGTAGTTGATGCACATATATGATAAAGGTGATGATGATTGTTGATATATATCTACTCTAGATTACAGACAAAAACAGACACCCATGCTTCCTCTATACAACTATTATTTGCTTTTCCTTTCTACCCTCAGTTTGTTTCACCTTTGAAGCTGCATCAATATATTTGTCAATATGAATTGTATCCCAATAGGGCGTGTTAAAATTGTTAAACAGCTTGTTAGCTTTTAATTACAGCCTACTGTGAATTATTAAAATGAGAACATGCAACAAGAAATAACAATCCTACAACTAAAAGTTGACAAGATAAGCAATGAAAACCTCTGGTCAATGTTCAGGGGTTTTACTAGCCTAGGAACCAGATGGATCTGCGAGCTAGTCTTATTGGCTCTGGCTGATAAGTCCGGTCCCCCCTCCCGACAGATTTCCAACTGAACAGAACGTCGGCCAGGCCAATCACAACCATTCATGTCATATGGACCGAGTTTCAGACCATGGTTGTCAACTTTCCAAGCTTTCACACATTATGGGCACCCTCGCGCCATGGATACTATTAGTGCGTTCCATTTGTACTCGGAAGTGGGATTTTCTGAGGTTAAAGTCGGAAACACGTCCCCTAACCTCGGATTTCCGAGTTTGAAAATCAGACAACCAAGCAGTACCCCAAGCTTAAAATCCAACATGGCTGCCCCATGCATCAACAGTTGTGAAAGTTGTAGTTTACACTTCTGCCTTATGTGTGTCTCACTAAATCCATTGTACACACAGTTCCGTTGTTACGTGTTTGTATCCACAAAAAACAGCGTAATCCCTTGTTATCAACTGGTATTGCTAGCTATCACTCCCCGATGTAAGTCGAGTGCACATGTGAGTCATGCCTGTTCAGATTTAAACCGTTTAAGGCATAACGTGTCATACTAAAAAAATTACAAACAGTAACAAAACATTTCAAAAACATTTATTAAACATTTATTTAAAAATATCTGTTTGATTGCTAACGTTAACTCAAAGTGCCATTCAAGTGACAACCTTTGTTGTGTTTGATTGCTAGCTTGTAGCTAAGCTAGCGGTCTTTTAAAATGTTAAGCTACCTAAGATTGTTTGATTGCTAACATTAGCTCAAAACGCCCTTCAACTGACAACCTGTGTTGTGTTTGATTGCTAACTTGTAGTCAGCAGTGAACCAACTTCGTTATGTAGGTCCATTTTTACTTTATTGAAGTATCTCGTTAGCAACTTGTATGCTACTTGTCACAAAGTGACAAACACACATCTTCACTCATTGCAAAGTGACACATGCGCGACTTAAATCTGCACTCGACTTACATCGGGGAGGGACACCAACAATGGCTAACCTGGCTAGACCCTACCCCACAATGAAAAATCCATCTTGTAAATGGAAGGCATTCAACTCGGGTTTAATGTCATTCCCAACTCCGGCTGAGTTCCGAGGTAAATGGAACGCACTATATGGCGAGCATGAACCTAGCTTAGTAAAAAGGAGCGCAGTTGATGCTTTTTCCCAAACAACTAAGACTGCTGCACATAGTAACTTCTAGCTCATGCTACAACGATGCATGGTGTATGATCACAGCTCATGCTACACCATCACAGCTCATCTCAGAACACTGAATTTTGTTTAAATTCGTCCATTGCTACATCAAGTTTCGTTGCTCTGATTGGTTGTAGGTCAATCCAACCGTGTCCAGTCGCATTTTGAGTTACCTACCACCGTTGATGACGCACGCCCCTCGAACAAACATTAACTGAGAGGTTCAAGACTACAGTAACAATGACCCTTCTGTACTTGTGCTACTGTTTCACTATGCTTTGGCATTCACCAATATCCTGTCATTGTTAGTTCAGCACAGTTACATAGGTTTGCAAAATTTCAGCTGAAGAAAAAGTAAGTCGACGTGGATTAATGTGACAAAGGAAAAGTGCAGTAGTGTAAAATATTACAACTGTCTGGAGAGAAAAACTTGTGTGACAAAACTACGAATCAGTCCAATCTCAGGTTTATATTTTAATTAACTTCTATGGTGGATTAAAAATGCCTCTTAGACAAATAGAACATTCTGTGTGCTTAGATAGATCTTGTCTGAGCCGTTACTGCCCTCGAGGGGCAAAGACAGTGCTGTGTACGTGCTGCTCGACGGGGGAAAGAATGAGGTTGAACTATAGCGAGCTATCCTGTTTGACCAGATACAGAACAGCCGTTACTGCTGTTTCACTATGCTGCGGCATTCACCATTATCGCTGCCATCTGTGTTCCGTACCAAAACAGGGCGACATCTACAAACTCATCTTTAAACATTTCTATCACACATACAATAAATTGAGTAGGTGCCAACACTCATTAACCGTTGTATGGTGTTTGGGTCTGTGGGACCCGAAAGAAAGATTATGCTATTCATTATTTCTTCTAACTCAAACTCATTAGCCTTGGCTCATTTTCTGTAAAGAACATAACAAATAACTTATTTTTCAATGACTGCACACGGTACACCCCCCCTACACATAACTATTACATATGAGGTCTTCGGGTCTCCTGGACCCAAGTATATTTAAATGCAGGTGCTATGTTGTCTTTCTGCACCTAATCCTACACAAAGGTACAAAATTGTTACATTTTAAGCACGTTCACCTGTTCTGATTAATTTCTAAGAAATATGCACCAATAAGGATCAAAAATCCTGTTTCTATTTATTTATTTATTTTCCTGTTTTACTAATTGAATGTCCTTGTTTTCTCACAAAAAACAAAAAATGATCATATGATCATAAATGTGATCTAACAGAGGTAAATGGCAAATATGCTCCATACATAAGGTCTATATCATTGGTAATTGAGCTAAAGTAAACATCTGTTAAGTATTTTTACATAAATTGTTATGGCTGGATTGATTTAAAAGCCTAATAATGTGGTGGGTCCACCAGACCGGGGAACATGGGCTGTGTAACAAAAATATTAACACTACACAAGGGTTAAGCACAGACTTGCTTACAGAAGCACGCCCACAAATACTGTATGGAGGACGCCATGCACACGAAAAGGTCATGAGGGTTCAGTACGCTTAAGTTCACTGCTCCACTGCAGGCTGTTTAAGGCCGCTATAGAATCAAGCGCGCCCAACACACATGCTGACCCTGCATGCTCTTACCCACAGGATCCTCTCAATCAAAGAGTCAAAAGAGGACGTAAGAAGCAGAGAAGCTAGACGGAAGGAAAACAAATAAGGCAGAGATAGAGAGGCTGCATGGCTGACTTCACACCATGATCTGTATACGTTTGATTTACAGCATAAATGGGTGCGCATGCAGGCGTGCACGCACACATATGCACAATGGGGAAAGGAATGCAATCGGTCTGAATGAACAAACCTTAAGGAAACGTTTTTAAAACTTTTCATTGTGGGTTCGAGGCTCATTTATAAGGGGTGGAGTTTGAATTTAAAACACAGACAAGGAAATAAAAAATGCATCAACATCACAATGCAGATGCTTTCCTTGACATGATTTAACCCCTGAAACTGCATTTTTCCACTGTTGTGCTTCTTAAAGAAATGAGAGTGAGAGTCTGCTCCAAAAAGAATTAACAGCACACACGGGAACAAAAAAGATGAATCGTTATTAAAAGTAATTTTTTAGGGAAAAACACCAAATAATGGACATTTTATAAGATAAATGTTTTAATTAATTTTTTTATACAGGCCATGAAAAAATAAAATTTGAAATCCACAGTCCTCAATCGTTGAAGAATTTGTCTCTGCCAAAAACGAGGGCTGTGGATTTTGTCCCCCTTCACTGCCATTGGTTAAAACAAGGGATCTTTCGATAGACAGTATGAACAGGAAGAATTACAGCAAGCAAAAATGTTTCAATGTACATATATGTGAGTGTTGTAAGACAGACTTAAACACTTGTAATCCCATACTTGAATGTATCCGTTTTGGTTGGTTTGTTTAAGTCCAAATCTTTCTGTCAGAAATAGCAGCAACACTATGTCACACAAGACCAGGAGGAAAAACATTAAAAGACATGCTGCACATTCCAATCATACCAAAAGCAGATTCCCGTGTAAGCTTTACCCAAAGATAGCTGTGCAGAATGGGGAGCTGTGCTGGTGAGTGGAAAACTGCCATAACCGCTGGCTGCCATTGTTGAAATAATGCCATCGTCTATCAATTTGACCCAACCAAGACATCAACACTGTTGTAACT
Organism: Etheostoma spectabile; assembly: GCF_008692095.1. NCBI lineage: Eukaryota > Metazoa > Chordata > Actinopteri > Perciformes > Percidae > Etheostoma > Etheostoma spectabile. The sequence continues at coordinate 8,990,443 of NC_045753.1, forward strand.
CAAAGACAATCAACTAACTACTGTAACTGTCAGGTGTGGAACGGTACAGAGAAGTCACGGTTCGGTGAAAGTTTGGTACAGTGGGAAAAATCCCAAATGCATAAAGATACTTCTTTATGCATGTTTCTTTTCATAAATTTTAAACAGAGAGTATTGCAAGTGTCAAAGACATACACAATCCTCTTGCGTGGGAATGAAGTAGCATTTTGTCCACTGGCAAATTTTGTATAGTTACTATTTTCATTATAAAAAACACTCTACACTGTAGAGACACCGAACAATTCCTCAAAAGTCAAGTGGGCACGCAACAGTCTGTAAAACTAAAAGAAACCTGTTCTGCTATGAAATAGAAAATACATGGAATAATACAAAATCTAACTTGTGCTTTAGGAGGTAGTTTTCCCTTGGCCATATTTACATATTCAAAGCACCCAAACATTTATCCTTGCAGTGATTGGCACATCTGGGTGATGCCATTGATTCTATGTTAGAACGTTGAATGTAGCATGTTTCCATTCACATCCCCTACATTGGTGGGACAACGCCGACACACCGCCCTCTCTCTGTTGTAGCTGACTGGAAACCCGTTCCAGTTTTGGCGTTTCATTTGCACTCGCGATGGTGTGAAGTGCTTGCCAATCCACATGTTGTGCTAACCTCAGTATATGTTGCTAACTGCATGCAGTTTCCAGGCACAACTTTTGCTTGTGGAATTTGGTTCCACATTAAGTGCATCGCTATACATACCGCGTATTCTGTGTGCACCGCATCATGACCCCCGTACTTTGACAATTCTGTATGAATACAAAACTGTAACAGCCCTAGAAACTATTGTAGGCCACATAGTGCGCAATGGTAGATCCAGTGCCTAGTGCACAGCCAGCAGGCACCCCCACTGCTTCCATAAGTCAAGTAGGACTCAGTCAACGCCAGGGTAGACACACAGAGAAAACCTTAGATCAAAAGTGGCTTTTGTTACTATGAAACGGTTAAATCACAAATCTGGGAATAAAGTTCAAAGAGTTCTTCACTGTGTTACGGGAGAACCAAAGTGGGATAAATAGTGAATAAGCACTGCCTTACCTCATTAGGCCCCGTGGTAGAACACAGGGCTACTGGGAGTAGATTTGACTGTGGAGTTAACACAGCAACATAGACAGAGATACGATGATGTGTTGCCTTGGGATGCTACAGCAGTGCATGTGCAATTCATTCTACTTAAGTTAAGCAGAGTTTCCCAAAAGGACTTCTGAAAGACGGAAAGCAGTGGGTGCAACACAGATCTGCCATCTAGGATTCATTGCACAGTGGTGGGGAGCTATATGTGTAATACGTCCTGAGAGCCATGTGTACACTTAACATTTATACACAACACAATGTCTATTTTAGCATAACTGAATTTTGGTGCCATTTCTTTACGTTGCACAGGCCTGAACATCTCTGAACATGTCAATCTGTGATTTCCTGTAACAAGATAAGAAGGATCCAGGCAAAATGATTTTCACAGATGATTACAGTGTAGCTCAATGTGTCCACTGTGCTCAAAGCCAAATTAAACATTTAGCAGCCCGAACAGGATGTTCACTGCTTTGACAATAATCCTCCAGTAGAACACCCAAACAGTACTGACAGTCTAGAAAATAGGAGTGGGGGGAAAAAAATGTATACAGCATTGTATCAAGATATTTTCTGTGTCAATACTGTATTGATACACGGATGCAAAGTATCAATCAAAAAATTCAAAAACAACTTCATAGCTAACTTCATGTCAAAGTCAGACGCCTCAAGTTCTTACCGGACCCCCCACAGCAGGCCAGTGTTTCAGCAGCTAGTTTTCAATCCTTTTTACAAGCCTATTGCATGTATTTTTGTAATATAATAAACACTGTCACACTTTTTGAAACAATTTCAGTTTATTTCGGCTTAGCAGTGCTTTCTGAACATATTGAACACACTTTCAAAAATACTGTGATAATTTTGGTCACTAACCGTGCGGTTACATTTCCATACCGTTACATCACCAGTGTGAATCCATTTGTCTTCACATTCACGTTGAGTTAGTGTACATAAAGAATAGTTTGACAGACCGGAAACAGCGAGACTTTCTGGGTCATCCAGTTTGTAACACAGACACTTGGCGTGTGTTTTAATATACAGCATGTTAGGAGGGATAAGCATACAGTCTCTCTATAAATCACTCAAACACCGCCTGGATGGTGGAGCCTGATGGACTAAGTTACAGAGGCTTTCAGGGGCCCCTTGTAGCCTAAAGGCAGATGCCAGATGATCGCAGCGTCCCTGGTTTTATTACGGCTATCTGACGTTGTTTAATGTCCATCCCATGTTTTTGCAGATCTGTCAAAAGCTAAAGATTTAATTTAAGATTTAATTAAAATGATTTTTTCCAGAGAAGAACGGAAATCAAGGCTGTAACCCTAATTTTTACATTTAATTAAATTTGTGAAATGACCAATAAAGATTTCCAGCAAGTAAGATCATTAATAAATATTAAGTCAAAGGCAATTGAATTTGCGGTTTTATTTGATTGTGGATCAGCCCTTTAGCCTCTTTCAAATCAAAATTAAAAAACATCCCATTTTTTGTGCCTTTGATTGACTAATATCCTCTACAGAAATTTAATTTCCCTTATTAAATTTAGTGAAATAATTCAATATTTAAAAATATTTTGATTCTATTGCTTTGCCTTGTGGCAACACGTGCACATTGAATTGCCTGCATGTTTAAAGGGTCTTTCAACATGCAGAATCTTGCACCACATTGTGGCATGTTTGCCAGTAAAAGGCAGTTTTAAGAATTTTTTTATTTTATCAGAGTCTGCAACCATTAGAAATGCAGTCAAAGGAAACGATGTATCAAATAAAAATGACAAATAACAAAATAAACAATAAATATAACAGATAAGAAATAAATGCGTCTGCTCAGATGTAAACAAGCCTATCACACTGCGGCAACAGTATATAGTAAGCAATGTTAATCCAATACACTTTTTGTCAAATTCAGCGAATATCTCCTTACAGCCACCTAGCTCTCTATTTTGTGTGTGTGTGTTGTTAATACACAGCTCTAGCTGTGTAAATAGAAAACAAACAGAAAGGAGTGCTCGTACCAAACAACAATATTTCAGGGGAATTTGTTTGGCAGTTAAGTTCAAATAACAATCTTTGCGCAGAATCGCGTACTGCACCCTTAAGAGCTGCACCCAAAGTCAAACGGGCCTTATCACAAACAGCAGGCCTAAGCCAGCTGCCCAGAGCTCATGTGAACTATCATTAGAGTAATGGCCAGTCGATTAATGTTAACATGCCAGCAGAGCTCATATCGGTGAGATCTACAGGTCGGTGCAGAGCCATTAATAATATATTTGAATGGCGTGCCTTTTTTCCATGGGTGGCTTTCTAGCTTTCACATCTTTTCTAGATTACACAATAATCTGACTTCCCTTCTCCTTTGTCACGATTCTGCCACGATTACCAGTCCTTGATAAAATCAGACAACCAAGGGTTTGCTTTTCTTTCACATAGCATCTTACGTTTCAATTTTGTTTCATGTTACTGCTGCCAGATGCACACAAAAAAAACAAGATATACACAAAAATGGACAAATCAGACCTATAACTATCTATAACACTCTCTTCTTAGTGCATATGATTTTAGTCTGTTACGCCAACATCAGGTTTCATTGTGGACATTAGTGTAATTATGCACAACATGATTCATTTACTCAACTGAATCTTTGTTTTGATATAGATGATTTGATTTTGATAGACTTGCCGTATTGGTTTGCTTGTTGGTTTGTTTGTTTGTCAGCTGGATTACAGAAAAACGATTTTCATGAAATTTGGTGGAAGAGTGAATCATGGAGCGGATCTGAATTACGATAGACGGATAAACAAACTATTTTTCACTTTTGTTACCATTGCGAGACAGGGCATGTTCTTGGCAGAGGTCTGTGCTTGCCAGGTGTTTATATAGTTGTATTTATTTTAAAATGATTGACTCTGTTTTTTTAGGATATCTGTTATTGTCTGCTGTTTTGCAATCACGGTAGCCCAAACGTCCATCTACCTAGCTGCATTCTCCATCTCTTCCTAGGGGATCCTGAGGCGTTCCCAGGAAAGATGGGTAATTTAATCCCTCCATGTCCTGGGTCTGTTCCAGTTGGGTGTGCCTGGAGAACAATGGGAGGTGTCCAGGAGGCCTCCCAATCAGATGCACAAGCCACTGGCTTCTTTTAGTAAAAAAGGAGCTACCCTGAATGACTCAGCCCCTCGCCTTATCTCAACGGGTGAGCCAATCCACCCTGTGTGAGACACTCCAGCCTCTTGAATTTGTGATCTTACCCGTTCATTCGCTGCCCAAACCTCAAGACCACAGATGAGGTCGGGAGTTTCGCTTACACCATGAAAGTCTGGTTAACGCCGTCAACTTTTATCTTGCATCTAAACTATAAACAACACAAGTTCAAAGTTCTAGAGCAATGTAAGCCTCCGTAATTGGCTCAGCCAAGTGACCAGTAACGTGTAGTGAGTGGCCAGAATGGACGGTTATCATAGATAGCATGATAAAGGCTTCCAACACGTCTATGTAGGTACCAGCTGTACACCAAAACACAACAGACATGCAGCACATGCTGCATGTTGAAGGGATGCTTTTTCATGGGTGTTATCTGCTGTGGAAATATCAAGAAGATTGTGAATTCAAACCAGGCACTATTTGCTGATTAAAATATCACAGCTAGAGGGGTCCTATGCAGGTTAAATGCTTGGCTCTGCACAGAGTGTGGTGGTGGTGGTGGTGGTGGGAGTGGGAGCCTGTGTGTGAGACACAGCCAAGAGGCATTGCGTTCACCTTTTGATGTCAGTGAGCAATGGTGTTAAGTCCAAATGTGACAGGAACAGCTGACGGATGAACAACAACACCAGTGTACGTTTCTTCACAGGGGCTGACCTCAGCAACACAATGCAGTTCACCACAGTGAGGTGAAAAGCCACACAGAGCACTTGCTTTGTACTTTAGGAGTCTGAAGACAATAGGGAAAGCACGAGGTGTGATCCCTACCGAAGGTGTGAAACATCTGATTGCCAGTTTATAGTATGACACCGGTTATTTAAGTGGTTTTAATTTCCAGTGAAGTGCATGCAGAACATCAAATACATTCTTGCACCAAAATGAATCCTGGTGCCTAAAAACAGTACATTGGTTATTTTAGTCAACAAGAAGACAAGCTTGATTTATTTGTCACATTTATTTTAATGTCAGGTATATTTTTATGTCAGCAAGCAGTCTTTAATTTATTTAACTTCATGTAGAAATAACATGTTACCTGGATTATTCATGACAACAGGGATTTTAATCAGCGGGAGTCCAAAGTGAGACCTGATCTGACCCACAACGCTGCTGTGCTCCCACAACTTAAACAACTTCTAATTTTAGTCATTTATAGTTATACTTCTGTCTACATTTATATTTCCCTGTCATTTAAAATTGTTAAAATAAGCCTAAAATGTCCCTCTGTTCTGGCTTGCAGAGCATGTGTGCCAAGAAGGGCAGCACAATCTGAGAAAAATATCTGACTGCGATTATTTTGACTGATGCGACATGAGTCACATTATTTGAGGGAATGATCCTTTTTGTATCATTATTCTCATTTTCAGTGAAAAATATTATAAAAATATATATAAATACTAAAGTGTGATTTTTGAGAGGATCTGTGACAAACAAAGAGGTTTTCTTTAGTGTGTAGGATGCGATTTGTAGGTTGTGAAGTCCCTACGGCACTATAATACTTAATTCAGAATGGTCTGACACATATTTTTCCTTTGACAAATATTGCGCCCCCTTTCTGCAATTTGGAAATTACACTAGTCCATATAGTGATTTTGATAAAATTACGATTAATTGTGCAGCCGTAAAGCGGCGTGGAGCGGTGAGAATTTCTTAACAGACATGTTCATTGCCTCCACTCTTCCGCTCAAAGCTACTCCATCTTAATTGCTCACCAGACTCCCAAAAAAGTATTTGTTGCATTTATCAGATGAACCAACGGTGCCTGCCCTGTCTTCACGCCGCCATTATCAAATGTACGTTGAATGAGGCATGGAGGGAGGGACGGGCACCGTTCATGTGCAGTATGTACTCCTCGCTGTGTACTCATTGTGTGAGCCAAACCGGAGTGATACTGAAACGGGATTAAGTGGGAGATAAGGCAACGTTCCAACTTTTAAAAAAAATCCGCTCTGCACTCCGTCCCAAATCCTCCAGCCTGCGCTCCCCGCTCTCTTCGCTCAACTCCGCTCACATGCTCTGCTGGCTCGCAATTCTGCCCTAAAAATGACAATGATGTGGATGTTTTTGTACTGTACAAAAAACTGTGAAGGTTTTTCCTATAAAGGTCAGACAACAAATCCTGATATCTCATTATGAAGACGATTGGCAGAGGCCCAAACAGCATCAGTGAGGACTGAGCAACAGATTAGGGAGAACCTACAGAAAGGTTTTAGGTGGAGTTGAAATAGCCTAAAGCAAATATGTATAAGGGTTATTTAAACAAGTAAATGAGGCGTCTTAAACATTCTTTTTCATGTTTCACAATGACTGCAAGACTCCTCGGAAAGTGTAAAATATGGAAATTCAGCGCTAGAATGAATAAATGATTGGAAGAGTGTTAAAAAATAATTATAAATTGCCAAGAGCAACATGACATTTATCTTATTTCACTTTCAGATTAAAATAAATCCAGTACCTGCAGCCAGTGCACAATCCTTTTCAACAAAGCCGAGGGATCGAGTGGATTTAATCACAAGCCCCAATTATAAAACAACGGTGAAAAAAGGTTTTGTTTCTTGCCGTATTACGTATTCAGGACATGTGGAAAGTTTTTTTTATTTTTTTAATCTTTGCGGTGTAATTGGGCAGTAAAGCCAACGTAAGGTCTTTGATCTCATTGAAGATTCAGCCAGTGCTTTGAATGCAGCCCCCTTTTGGGGCTGTTATTTACCGAGCGTTTGAACAACTCTGCATCATTTGTGAAACTGATAGAACAACGGCAGTTCCCTCTCGGTGCCTCTGTTGGCTAAGCAATGAACAATAACCCATAACCTGTATTAATACAGGGATTTCAAAAGGAGAAATCTGTAAACTGTGACTTTCTACAACTGCCAAATTGCACCAAAGCTACAATTGCTACAGCTACAACTGAAAAATATTTATGAAGACTAGCTCTGCCTAAACCATGTATGCAAATT
>NC_045753.1:8997716-9007413 GCF_008692095.1 Etheostoma spectabile
TTCAACAAAGAATATTGGACACAGGAGGAAGATTCTACATTTGGATGCCATAAAGGAGCTGACCAACATAAAAACAACATTAATATAGAAAAATAATAAAAGAAAACCAGTTACAAGGTTGTGTACAATCCGGCAGATAATTGTAAAGCAAACTGTTGTTTAATATAGAGAGAGATAAAAAAAGGAGAAGGGTTAGACCCAAGCATGGTGACTCATAATCCCAGCCCTCAAGGCTTCTCTGCGACGAAACAAGCAGTCGAAATAGATAACCTAGATAGCGCACTGCATTGCCTCATCCACCCACACACACGATCATGCGAGGTAACACAAGAGACACACTGGCTACGCTGGCTTCTCTGCGCCGCTAACAGAGCCAGACATGCATGGCCGACGTCAGATGGGAAACATTAAAATAACATGGGACCTTAGGGGACCGGAGAGGAGGATTGGAGCCATCCTGCATCCTTCCCCCCCTCGACGGCCCCTCAGCACTGGTGAAAGGAACACATGTGTCCCCTCACTGACCTCTGTATGCTGCAGCTAATCACATTGTCTGTGCCTATATAATTACCTCGCTCATTAGTCAAAACCCCAGGGTTATCTTTATTAACTGTCACATAGGCTGTTTTGGAGAACGGGCACATGTCGTTGTTGTGTCTATGTCTAATTAATTGCACTCAAATGGGCGCCACACACAGCTGTTCATTGCTTGTGAACATCATACATCGTAACCTAATAGCTGCGCAAGTTAATTAATGTGCGGTCGTTTGCGGCATCTGATGTTTTTTTTTTCACATTATATAAAAGTCATACATAAGAGTTCTCTCCAGCTCCTCCGGCAGAATGCTGAAGAATTGACTAGAAATACACAAACATGGAACATTAGATCTTTTTGTCGTGCATTTGCATGTGTCCTTGTACACATGATTTCGTGTGCACACATGATAGCAACACATTTGTATGGTCATGTTGGGAATTACTATGCGCATATGTACAAGGTGTAAACTAACTGACCAGAAAAATAGACACCTCCGTATATTGTCCTGTAATAAATGCCACCTTATGTAAAACCTTCACATTTTTAGAGCTGAAATCGATTCTTTAAGCAAGTATTCAAATCTAAAATATAGTTCCAGCTTTTTCAAACGTTTCTCAAAACTTCAGACATCCCCACAAAGTAATGAAATATGTGTGGCAGGGCACCTTTAAAGAAGTCTGGTGGCTTTAATGAGAGCAAAAATAAAGGCTTCGGTTCCCCGCTGTAAAGGGCTGTTTGACAGCGAGGTAAAGTGGTGAAAGCATTCTAAATATAGCTGGTATTGATTGAATTTTTTTTAGGTGTCTTAAATAAGTTTTTTTTTTTGCTGCCCCCAATCCCCAGCAGTACATTGCTTTTCTTCCCTGGGGGGCGTGCCGACTGCCATCTACTGTAGCTAATATGGACTATGGATAAATACCTCATAAATCCATACTTCGAAAATCCAAACTATCCCTTTAAGCACCGCTGGTGAACAGAGTCACCTCGGTCCTGTTTGTGTGTACCAGTTAATTGAATGCCCTGCTGGGCCTGAGGCTGTGGGTGGGTTTACCGCTGCTATTGATCCCAGATCTGTATCTCTATTAAACCGACCTGCTCTACTGTCTCCTACAGCAGCAGCATACTGAAGCATCCACACATACCTACACAAGCACAATTCCTGGACAACATGTGCTTCAAAGAAAATAAAGGAAAGTAGGTGCAAATACTAACAGGATGAGAAAGAATGAAAGAAAAAAAGAAAGAAAAACGGGTTGAACAAAAAAAAAACAGAACAAGTATCCACACTGGATGGAGCCTTTTGAGCCACTAAACCAAAGCCATTAAATCAATTTCTTCTAATCTGGACAGGGCCATCCCAGAGCAGGAAATGGCAGCCAGTTAGCTCCTCGAGGGAGAAGCAGCTATTGTCCCTGCACACAGAGCTTTAACCGAAGATCTGATTTAATAAAATGCATTTTTTTTCCTGTGCTGGGGAAGGTGCCGGATCTCCTCTTTCATCCACTAATTCTATCTATCACTCTTGTATCCTCTCAGTTCATGACTCTGCAGCAAATCCCCTCATTACTTAGAACAAGGTGTACATGACTAACACAGTAACCAAATCAATACAACACTGACGTGCCAGGCAGGTAAAGGAATTGACAGTAGGATTTTTGCAACTTAAAATAAAATCTTCCTTTATTGCACATTTCAAATATCTTCATCTTTAGTTTTCTATAATGTTTGATTTTGACTTACATTTGCACTATTTTGAGTTACTTATTGTATTGTATATGTTACGTATCTTTCTTTATCATATTACTTATCTTTTTTATCTTCATTTGTATATATTTCTTATCTTTTATATAATACTTGTTGTATGTGTCCTTATTGCACCGTGGGTCGGAGAGAAACATATTTTCAGTTGCTCTGAATGTCTGGCACATATTGCAGAATTGACAATAAGGTAGACTTGACTTGATAAATTATGTTAATGTATGTCACGTTTGTTTCTTAATGGTAAGAAACATGTTCTGATATTAACCTGGCAACTTTATCCAGTTCTTTAACTGAAAGGTTTGTGCAGGTTTTCATCCTAGGTAAGACATATTCTTCAAATCAAAAGCACACAATGCAGACCCTTCAACCTTCAGTCAAAGACGCTCGGGGGGTGAAGAAACAGCAGGACACAGCAGGTTAAAGTTCACCACTTTGTTCAGAAACAGGGAAACTGGCAAAAAAAAACAGACGGTTTAATACTGAGACATTGTTTGGAACGTATTTGAGTGGCATTCATCTGAAAGTAAAGATTAAAAGAATAATGCACAAGAACACTGCTGGATTGTTGGATAATTAAAGGTCCCATGGCATAAAAATCTCAATTTATGAGGTTTTTTTTACATTAATATGAGTTCCTCCAGCCTGCCTATGGTCCCGCAGTGGCTAGAAATGGTGATAGGTGTAAACCGAGCACCGGGTATCCTGCTCTACCTTTGAGAAAATAAAAGCTCAGATGGGCCTATCTGGAATCTTGCCACTTATGATGTCATAAGGGGAAAGGTTACCTCCCCTTACTCTGCTTTGCCCACCCATGAGAGAGAGAGAGAGAGAGAGAGAGAGAGAGAGAGAGAGAGAGAGAGAGAGAGAGAGAGAGAGAGAGACATCATGGTTTTCAAATGAGCAAAGTGGCAGTCAAGGACACACCCCCACCCTCCACCTTGCACACCCCTCCCAACACTCCCAGAACATCTCGTATCCTCCTGACAACGTCTAGGCTACCTCGCTCACTCTGTTGTTTTCTGATTCCTTTGTTGTTACTTTACCATGCAAATGCATCACCTGCAGTAACAGCGTGAAGCTTTGTTGGAAGGATGATAATGGCTTCTGTCATTTAATCTTCTTTCGTCTTTTGTGTGTGTGTGTGTGTGTGTGTGTGAGTGTGTGTGGAATTTGCCTTTATCCTGTGCCAGTCCATTAGCTGACAATGGACGAGTATGGGGAGAGAGACGCCTGCCCACTTTGTAACAAGGCTCTACTGTGAAAGATGAGACCAAATTTCTCATCAGCCACCCACGCAAATACGTTTCTCTCTCCTTTTTATTTTTTAGATTAGTGTGCACGTCCCTGTCAACAACATGTGCAAGCATTTCTACAGCCCAAGCCCTGAAACTTTATCTCATAACGTAACCATTTCAGTTCTCTTGTTGCAGCAACAACACGTGTTCCAAACCACAACTTCCTTGTGATGCTGCGGGACGATTGGCTAAAATCGGCACACACCCCCGACACACCCACTCTGTCATGCTTACTGAGGTTCCTGGCACAATCCCTGTCCTCTCTGCCCGGGAAATTAGAGGTTTGCCTCTCTGTTATGTGACTGTGCGTCCACGTACACATACAAACATCCCTCCCCTGATTGAAATAAGTAAAAATACACAGATACGGACAGGCACACAGTCAGCACATAAGGCTTGGTCTGTGCTAGAGAGGGCAGCTACCAAGAGTGACAGGCTGTGTCAAAAATACTTCACTCACACCTACACGCTGTGGGTTTTTATTACTCTGCTATTTTATTGATAGGCTCTCAGAAATATACTGGACGGGATGAGGTCCTAAATGCAAAAAAGCGGGACTTAGTCAAAAAAGTACAGTAGTGAAGGAAATTAAAATTCAGAGTTAACTTTTGTGGGTCACGGACATTTTTCTCATCCTGAACTTGCAGTATGTTCATACTTTGCAGCTTTTCCAAGAGCCATCCCTTTAAACCACACACTTATCCCATAGTGGGAACTTCATTGCAGACAACCTGTAAGAGCTGTCCATCTACCCAGCGCTTAGCCACTGAAGGATGACAGTATAAAGAGGGAGAGAGATAGTAAAAATATGACCTGCTTAAATTAGGAACAGTGAGGTTTTGGCAACGCAATCCAACTCGTTCTGCTTGGCTGTCTTTTATACGGGCTGAAATTTAATTAAGGAAATGTAAAACTGCAGTTTTATGTGGTGAGTAAACACAAGGCTGCAGCAGCAGTTGGCTCACATAGAGGGAATTCCAGCTCTGCCTTTCTGGTCGTCCATCCTACAGCACTAGACAACGTAAACCTGTGAGGCCAATCCAAGAAAAATCTATATAAAATAAGCCTTTAGAAAAGCTGTTATAAAAGATTGTAAAAAGGAATATAAAGTATGTCTTGGCACTGAGAGCCTTTGCTGTAGTATTCTGACTCCCTATGCTAAGGAATACAATAGCGAGAGACGCTGCTAATGGCTTAGCTTGTTTGTTTTCTTTGCGTTTTAGAGTCACTTGATACAGGTTAAAGTTTAAGGCTATAATGCACGAAGCGGAACTACGGGCCCTGCTGCCAGGAAATGACCCTAATCTTCCTGAGCAGCAACAGCTCCTGGGGTGGTAATGCGTTTCTCCTGAGTCAGGCGGAGCATATAGGTGGTAGTACAGCAGAGAGCAGCAGTGTGGGTAATATAGTGGCAGGGCTATTATTGATTATGGTAATTAGCAGAAAGGAAAGAAGCCTCGCTAAGGGCGTGTGGATCACTCACCAGGGAGGAAAAAAAGAAGCGTTTTGAATATGGTTAGAAGACTACTCATTGTTGAATATGTAGATTATGTAGATTATTTATATGTAGATTATTATATTGTATGCAATTTCGAAAAAAAAATGTGTTTAGTTGTGCAGCCCTAATGACATCCATCTAAAACTTCAGTCTGGATCAGAGTGGTGAAACAACCGACCGACCAACCAACCGACAGACCCCTGCCATCCCATAAGCCACGGTGCTAGCATGCTTACAACATTATATCACATATTACAGCTGGTAATTGCTGAATCCCAACTCAATTGTTTAAATTCAGAGGGCAGCAGCAGTGCAACAGGATCAAGGTCCAAACCTAAACACTCTAGGAGTTTGTTAAATAAAGCAGTAACAGCCTTTTTAAATACATTTTGTTCCCATTCAGCCCCGTAGATTTCATATTTTACAACATAAAATGGTGCTCAGCATCTTTTGGAGTGCCATCTTGCAGACTGATATAAATTTAACAAGTCTCAAAGCCACGTCCATATTTTTTTCCCAGTCCTTGTTTTATTTCAATGACACACAAGCTGCCAAGGCTGCTCTGAGGCCAGGAATAAAGAAAAGAGGAGGACTAGAGGAAGGATAGTGAGGAGAAAAGAGAGAGCCAAAGCCCAGCGGCTTGCGCAAAAAATTTAACCAGTATCTGGGTAGTGTGTGAGGCGGTGCTGGCGTTGCGTGCGTGGCGTGGCGTGCGTGCGTGCGTGCGTGCGTGCGTGCGTGCGTGCGTGGCGTGCGTGTGTGTGTGTGTGTCTGTATGCTCATAATGGTGGCAATTAGCAGATCAAAAAGAGAGACAGTGGACAACAGAGAACACTAGACAAGAACACAGACTCCTTGTGGGTGGGCTCTAATAATCCAGATCATCGGTTTACATGTGGCTTGTGTAGATGGTCTGTGCATGTGCAGAATTAAGTCATTAAGCTCCACACTGCTAGATACATCAGCCACCACAGAGCACTAATCAATTTCAATTTGTCACTTTTTTTTTTTTTTTTTTTTTTTTTAATGGTCTTTGTTTTACAATAAAAGAGATTTTAGCAAGAGTCTCAAAACTGCTCCTGTAGCAGACAATGGCTTCACTTTTTTGCATTTTCATGCTGCGATTAAAGACAAATGCACCTTCTGTTTGTAATGTAGACAACATATGATGTCATGTTCTGTCCGAGAGGCCTCCACTCCATCAGAAAAGCCCCCAAAACAAAGAATAAATCGAGCACAGTCGTTACATTGTTGTACAAAGTCGCAACTTGGCTGGTTTTGGGCCCTTGTAGAACGTATAAAACTCAATTTTTTTTATGGCTGCGTTATTCTATAAAATGGGAATATTTAAGATGTACTGGACATAATTTTACATATATTTGTCAAATATTTAGTCTGAAATATTTGAAAAACTTGAGTACCTCCAACAGTATTCAAAATAAGATCTGCAGGTGAAACCATATTTGTAATGTTGGACCCTTTTAAATATAACACAAATGCAGCAGAGAAACAACAATGAAATGCCACGATGTATACAAGTTATTAGTGCTTGATTCCATCTTCTCTATTCCCTATCTAGGTTATATCCTTTTGAAATGCTTATAATAAATACTTCCAAAATCCTGTAATTTACTGATGGCATAGGTTATTTTTTTGATAAATGTTACCTACTAAAGTTCAAAATCAAAATCCAGTTAGTCTCCAACTCTTGCTGCAGAAAGTGAGTCAAAGTAAGCGTGGAATCCGAGTTCACACTTGAACATACTCGTCATGTGGACCAGACGCAGGCCTGCAAACCCAATTAGGCTCCAACTGCTAGTTAAAGAAACCAGACTCTATCTTGTATAACTGGCCCAGACCAGGAGTAAAGTTCTAAATCCCACTGTGCGGGATAAAAGTCCTCTCGACATGTGTCATCAGTCCCATAGCTGCCAGGTCCTCCTAATGACATTTACAAGCTGATTGATGGGACAATGGCCAGGCTGCCATGCTCATGCATGATCAGCCAAGACACACTCTGCACTCTAGGTGCTCTGATCTCATCAGTGGTGGCCAAAGCTAAATCAAATACTGCATATGCAGAGCAAAAGTACACGCTGACAGACCCTTCGCTCCCTGGTCCAATAGAAGGAGAAAGAACTGCTACATGATTTGGCTGCATAACAAGGATTTCTTTATGCCGTTAACCCAAAATGTAACTTTTTAAACACATATTTGTTCCTGACGATGCAGATGCCATTTTGGGAGAAAATACAGTGTGTGAATATTTACATTCTGTCATACTTTAAGTCCTAGGGGATTGTAAATTGTAGATGAAACACGCACACAAGTTAAAAACATTTCCACACTCTACAAAAATAGACACACACACACACACACACACACACAGTCATCACACACACACACACACACACCCACACACACATCACACACATCTACACACAGCCCACACACACAACACACACACACACACACACACACACACACACACACCAAAAAACAACCCACACACACACACACACACACACACACACACACACACACACACACACAGAGTCACTTTTGGGTCCTCTCCAAGTCTGGTGCTCCTAATAACAAGGCACTCTTGCTGAACAGCATCAGTGTGTTTCTGTTTGTGAAGTGAGTGATGGGGCATGTGAGTAAGAGCGCGACAACCAGAAGAAAAGCACATATAGCGTGGTACCTCGAGCCTGGCAACATTTATGTATGTTGACATGAGAGAGAAGGGGGATGCGGCTAAGGCATAACAGCTCATTAATGCCAACTGGGTCTGGGAATAGAACGCGAAAATACCCCAAAAATGCATCTGGAAGTAGGGGCAGGGCTGGGGGAACTGACATCCACAAATATAAATCAAAAGGCCACAGGAAAAATGAATGAGTCTGGTCTTCAACCACCACAAAATAGGGCCTCACTTGTGTATGACCGCTGCAAATAACCACACACTCTCAAAAACATCAGCAGCAGCGGTGAAGTGCGGTGGTCAGCTGCGGCCTGGGAACTGTGTACTTTCAGTGCTAATGCATTCGATCTCTCGTTAAACTAACGCCCGTCGGTGCAAGAAAAAAATATTGCTCAGTTCGGTCAATCACTGTGAGCATGCGGGCCGGCCACACAGAAAACACTCCTTCCTTGCCCGGACGCACTCTGTTTTCCAGGAAACCATTCCCTCTGAGCTGCAAGCAAATAGCCCCTGAGCGATGGGGGGGCCAGTGATCAATGAGCTGTGGAGAAGGGGGCAGCAGTCAGCTAGTAAGTTGAGCTCATAATGCTCTGAGAGAGACCAGCAAATACTCTTTCAGGCTGATGAAGACAACCTCCCCTGTGTATGCCTGTACCTCTCTGTGGTTATTACAGGCTGGAGGAGTGACAAGCCCCCCCCCCCCGGCTGCCTGTGGGGGTTTCTCAGGGCTGTTTGCACACTAACCTCTGTGACTCTTTCTGTGATTCATTGTTAATTTTGGCAGGTCACAACATTTTATTTTTAGCAATTAATAGGTGTATTTTTTTCTTCTTTTAAGTCACGCTTCAATCATATAAACACAAATGGATTACTGCACCTCCATTTTTGTGAAATTCAATGAAACATTTTTTTTTTTTTTAACAATTATTACAGCAGTTCCCAAACTGTTTGACCTCTCACCTCTCTCGTATGCCCTTAATGTGGACATAATGTAAATTGTGAGCAATTTAACAAAACGGTGTGTTTTTCTCCTCTGTTTCATTTTAGGGACTTTTTTTTTTTTAACCAGAGAAACAGTTATATATTTTGTAGTGCAAAAATATGGTGCTGTTTTTTTTCTTATTCATCACATTACTCATCATAAGTCCTCTCCAAGTCTGGGGATTATTTAATAAGTCCATTAATAACTAGACAAAAAAAATGCACCACCAAAACAAAACACTTACAAATTGCAGCTCTTGATGCATTTTTGCTTTGTTTTACATGCCCAAGCCTTCACAGGAATGTGCGTGTTCTGCATAGTGATGTGAAAAAGAGGAGAGTGGCAGTAACACTGTGTGCTTTTCTTCTCAACACTTCTGTGGTGAGTCAGTGTGACGAGGAAAGCGTGAGCGCTGATGTATTACCCTGCAGTAACATTAGCTTGCAAATGGTCACCTCTTTAAAACCTCACCTGCTGGCTATCTAGTCACCTGCTGAAACATTGGCAACGTGTCTGTGTGTGTGTGTGTGTGTGTGTGTGTGTGTGCGTGTGTGGATGTGTGTGTGGTGTGTGGTGTGGTGTGTGTGTGTGATTGTCTCACTTATTTTCTTGCATTAGTATACAGACGGTGCCACCATTGTGACCCTTTTTAGAGGAATAGTTCAAGTTTCTTTCTTTTCTAATTATACTTAGTGTAACAAGTGTTCACTCTTGAGGAAGCAGCTAGTTATAACTGTAGTTATCCCACGACGGGGAAATTTTGTCGTTACAGTAGCAGCATTTTTCAATAACAGCAAAAAAAACAACAACAATAACACACAAACAAGTAAGCACACAAGAAATACAGGCAAGCAATAGACGGTGAAAATATGGTAGACTGAGTAAGTAAAATGGCGTCAAATAAAGGAATTTTAAAGTG
>NC_045753.1:9007438-9031269 GCF_008692095.1 Etheostoma spectabile
TGACCACCAAAACAACAAACACTTACAAATTGCAGCTCTTGATGCATTTTTGCTTTGTTTTACATGCCCAAGCCTTCACAGGAATGTGGTGTTCTGCATAGTGATGTGAAAAAGAGGAGAGTGGCAGTAACACTGTGTGCTTTCTTCTCAACAACTTCTGTGGTGAGTCAGTGTGACGAGGAAAGCGTGAGCGCTGATGTTTACCCTGCAGTAACATTAGCTTGCAAATGGTCACCTCTTAAAACCTCACCTGCTGGCTATCTAGTCACCTGCTGAAACATGGGAACGGGGTTGTGTGTGTGTGTGGTGGTGTGTGGTGTGTGCGTGTGGTGCGTGTGTGGTGTGTGTGTGGGTGTGTGTGTGTGTGTGGTGTGTGTGTGTGGTGTGTGTGTGTGTGTGTGTGTGTGTGTGTGTGTGGGTGTGTGTGTGAGCATTAGTCATCACTTATTTTCTTGGATTCGTATACAGAACGGGTGCCACAGTGGACCCTTTTTAGAGGAATAGTTCAAGTTTTCTTTCTTTTCTATATACATTAGTGTTAAAACAAGTGTTCACTCTTGAGGAAGCAGCAGATTATCTTATTTATCCCACGACGGGGAAATTTTGTCGTTACAGTAGCAGCATTTTTCAATAACAGCAAAAAAAAAAAACAACAACAAAACACACAAACAAGTAAGACACAAGAAATACAGGAAGCAATAGACGGTGGAAATATGGTAGACTGAGTAAGTAAAATGGCGTCAAATAAGGAATTTAAAGTGCGGTTGCCATGAAGAGAAACAATATTGCAATGTAAGTGACGTTAAAATTAAGTTGAATGTGTAATTAGAGTAATGAAGCAAGAGTCGGTAGCATAATTTAAATTATATTAACCGAGACCATAAATATTCAAAAGTAAGTACTTGTAATAAAATAATATAAATACCGATATTAAAGATAAACAAAAAGTGTGTGATGTAGATGGGAGAAAAACAGGAACAGAAACTACAACATTATCAGGTGTGCAGGTGTTGTAGAGTCTGACAGCGGCGGGTGAAGGAACTGCGGTACCTCTTCTTACACCGTGGGGTATCAGTCTGCTGCTGAAGGAGCTGCTCAGGGACCACAGTGTCAGTAGGGGGTGGGAGGTGTTGTCCATGATGGATGTCAGCTTGGCTAACATCCTCCTCTCCCCTACTTTCTCTATGGGGTCCAGAGGACAGTAGGACAGAGCTCGCTCTCCTGATCAGTCTATTGAGTCTGCTCCGAGTGCCCCCTCAGCAGACCACAGCATAAAGGATGGCAGAGGCCACCACAGAGTATAGAAGGTCCTGAGGAGAGCCTGCACAATCCAAAGGACCTGAGTCTCCTCAGCAGATGGAGGCGACTCTGGCCCTTCTTGTATAGAGAAGCAGCTAGTGCTTCTGCTTCTGAGTAGGGGATCAAGTCCCTTGGGGACCTAATTCCCCATTGTCCTTTTAAAGGACACTTTGATTTTCTGCGCTGTTATCATCACACACTGAAGAAACACAAGCTCAGGGGAGTCTACATTGTGTCTGAGTACACGTTACTGCATACCTTCCCATACAGCAGTACACCAAGTGCACTAATGTCACACATCAGTAATTGCTGTCTTCTGACTGCGGTACCAGTGTTTCGCTGTACATTTGTAGGGGTTATTGGGGTAATTTGCTTCACTGCTAGTGATGGTGCATCTGGCTTTTTATCAGGAAAGGAAATAAGAACACACAAGAGAGATTAAGTGTAAATTTCCACTGGCAAAGAGGCTGAGTTTTTTTTTTTTTTTACTCAAGCAGAAAATATGTTGTTTTACTGCTGTGCAGTGCCCTTGGGCTGCATTAACAGAAAGTTGCACAACAAAAACAGGTAACAGTTAAGACTGGGTTATGACCATGTTGACACCTAATGAACAAAACAAAAACTGAATCAGAAACCATAAAAGTGGATTGTGATGTAAAACAGGACAAAGCAAAAGAGGGATTACTCTTACCTCGACTACAGTGCTGCAGATTTATTCAGCAGGTTGGATTAAAATCTACAACGAAGCCAAGATTAACTTTCCTTTGCACTTATGTCAGAAGGGTAGATGGATAACATGTGATTTATTATAAATCACTGTATTTTTCCAATTTCACTGCTGTTGTTGACATGACTGACTTTCAGGCTCTAGCTTTACTGCCGGTGTGCAATTAAACATACTATATATACATACGCACACATGGATGCATACTGTTCAGCAGGCACCCACAAAAAATGTGCATGCTACACAGTTTGTGCACGTGTCTATGAGGTGTATGCAATGCATTTGTGTGAGTGCGCACCACAGCAGCTATGTCAGCAGGGGTCCTGTAGCACCAGGTGAGATTTATGAGGTGTTAAGAATGTTTGCCTCTAGCCCAGCGATGGGAGACTGATCCCACCTCCCTGCCGGCCTGTGCCCCTGCCTAACACCTCATATATATATATATATATATATATATATATATATATATATCGTGTGTGTTGTATGTGTGTTATATATTATATATATATATTATAGATGTTGTGTTTGTGTGTGTGTGTATATATATAATATAATTATATATAATAATATAATATAATATGTTGTGTGAAATAGTAATATATATATATAGATATTATTCATACATACACACACACACCATATATTATATATATATAACACACACACACATATATAACACACACACACACACATACATATAATATATATAATATATTATAATATATATATCACACCACACCACACCACACACACACACACAATATATATATATACACATACATACAAACACACACACACATATATATATAATATATATATATATATATTATATGTGTGTACAAACACACACACACACACTCACATATATATATGTTACACCATATGTCCCTTGACCACACACACACACACACCACACACACCCACACACACACACACACACACACCCCTGAACCCCAAAGTGTAAGTCTAATGTCTTCACCACCCCCACTCCAAAAGACTCACTTCCTGGGGCTAAGCACACCTTCTAAAATATCCCCCTTACTCAATTCCACAGCCTCCAAACGATTTTCTCTACGAAATCACTCCTTCTGTGGGGAAACCACCCCTATTCTGGCCTTCGTTTAACCAAAGAGCATAGCAGAGAAAAGCTTCACTTTTAGGTTGAAGCATTACGAAAAGGTCACTGCAGGAGCTCGCGAGAAGGGAGTATGTTTCTCAGCTTTTACAAGCACCATGAATCACAACGGCATCTCACTTTACTGGGTAACCTTGAAGATGCCTCCTTCCCTGACAGAAAGTATAGATTTGCATTCTCTCTTGCAGCTGCTTAATATTCTACAGCCTAAGTGAGCAAGTGAACACAGTATTTGTACAGGGATGTAAGAGTCACGTTTTTAGTGGTCCTTATAATGGGTCTCCGCTGATACCAAGCCTGATCCAATGCAGATATATTAACCTGAATGTCGAATAAATGTGTATTTGACACATTAAAGAGCCCTTATTATATTCCTTTTCAGCATCATATTTGTAGTCTTGCAGTCTACTAGATAGGCTTATATGTTTTGATGTTCAAAAAAACAAATGTTTTTCATACAGACCATTGCTGCAGTGGCTCCACCTGAAACACTGTCTGAGCTCTTGGCCCGCCTTCCTGAATAGCCAAGTCTGCTCTGATTGGTCAGCTGGCCCATTCGGTTGTGATTGGTCAACCAAATTCAAGCCGCCACTGGGCGGGCTGTGCTTGCTCCAGCAGCACCTATGGGCAGCACCTATGAGCTGGGATGGCTTTCTCAATCAAGGACATCACTAATGGAGGAATTCCATAACTATTAGTCAGTTGAGAAAAAGTGGGAGATAAAGCTCCATTTGATGTGAAATATGTTTTTTTGTACTTACTATACATTTATTACATACACAATAAACTATGTAACACTAAAAGACGGGGGGATTTCAAAAAAGCATAAAAGGGGCTCTTTAATATAAAAGCTACAGTAAATTATTGATGAAAGTTTAACTGGAAGGATGTGACTGTTGAAATTGACGAGACTGCTGAAAATGACAAGTACAGTAAATAAAGAATTGGATTCTGATTGGCTTCATTTTAGTGTTTACGATCCATTAAAATATGCAGGGGGGGATCGGCCCTGAAAAAAATCTTTTGGATCTGCTCGCCTCGCCCGTGGTGCCCCGTCCTCCTTTTTCCATTGCAGATTTAGTACCGCTTCACGTGTGAGGCAAGCGTGGCTGGTTGTCATAGCAACGCCGCAGGAAACTGCTGTGACCTAACGCGAAACACACAGAACATCGAAGGTGTTGTTTTGATTCTCGGCACGTGGCTGTTGCCACAGCCAAGTTTCAAGTACCTAGTCCCAGGCTTTAAACTAGGTTGAATTAATAAATGTGTCCCTTAATGAAGCTTGATTTCACGTGTATAGACGTAGGTTTCCCTAAAATAAGTTGTGAAATCAATAATCCAACAAATTATTGAAATCAGACATTTATGTAGCAAACAACAATATCATAAGTGACAGGTGGAAATTGATTGTGCAACAACAAGCATTCACTTAAAAGCAACTTTTACTTGGTCACCAACCTTTTTGCAAAGGGGTCTGGGGTCAACAATCTGGATGACAGAGGGAAATATTTACTAATAGTTATAGCGACTTCTTTACGGTCTCTTTCCCCAAGAGACAGGTATATACACCACACAACCAAACCTGATGTGCACATGTTGCCTTAATTGCCACAGCAACACACAAAGAGGGGATTGGAACAAAAATGACAGCTCACTACACTTCAGCGTCACCTGTGTCCAGTTCCCCCTCTTCAAACTGTGGCTGATGTGGTTGAAGAGAACGGCTTTAATGGTAGCTTTCTACCATTAAAGCCTTTTCTCACCAAACATCTGTCCAAACAACTCTGGGGGTTATTCCGTCTCACTCTGCCTGAGCTGCTATGCATTATCTGCCTCTGCTGCTTCCCTAATGCTGCAGGGACTTAGAGCGGGATTAAACCACAATTATCCACTTCCCTATTCGCTCCAGCTGTGCGGAGAGAGGAGAGGACTATGGAAGGCACCATTCAAAACAAGGTGATTGCTGAAAATGCTTTGTGCAGTCTTAGAAAACAGAGATTACATAAAAGTCTAATTCTTTTGCATATAGTGCTCCATTGCCCAGTTTCCCATCTTGCAAACTTCCATTGAGAAAAAAAATCTCTTACTTAGAACCAGTACTTTTGTTATTAATAACCATTACATCCTGACAAATGAATAAATGAATATGAATGAATGAATAATGTTGTGAAGCAACACTGTCAAATGTAAATCAAATAAATCAGGCTGAATCAAATGTCTGTCTGCATATTTTATGAGGTCATCACCCTAAAAAAAATAATCCTCAAATAAAATGTTTCATTTGATTAAAATGAATTAATCTTTTTCCATTAAATTAACTTTCTTCAATGAATGTAGGTCGTCAGTTTCATCAACATATAAGCATGTATAGCAGGTTGATCTAATAAGTTCACAAGCAAATTAGCAACATTATGCTATGATAAAAACAACGCTCTGGCGTTATTGGAAATGTTTGGAGTCGGAAACATTTCTACACAGCCACTCCGTGAGTCTAAATCTACAAATAGTATAATGTTAATAACATTAGTGAAGCGTAATCTTTATCTAGTGTAGCGTTTATCTTTACAAGGTTGAACTTCATAAAGAAAGCGCCACATGTTCAGTACAGCCCTAAAACTAGAAATGAAGAAATTCTAGTTATACTTTTTTGGCTTACTGTTAGTTAAAATTAGAATTGTGATCAGGCAAACATTTTGGACCCATACTCAGTATGAATGACACCTACAGAGCGATCGAGCATTTGAGCTGCACGTACTGCATATGTGACAAATCACTGTGCACAATTGGATGATGACAGTGTAAGAGATGAAGATAATGAATCCTTATTTAAACCAGCAAGAGTCTGTGATGTGTACACACACACACACACACACACACACACACACACACACACACACACACACACACACACACACACACACACACACACACACACACACACACACACACACACACACACACACACACACACACACACACACACACACACACACACACACACACACACACACAATAAACATACTAAACACGTGGGCAGAACCCAACCTACCAGTCATATTGCATGCGTGCGGTTAATGATTTCCCCAGGCCTTCTGCGTTGTATGGTCTGCCTCGTCTTCGACCTGGAAGAAATAATAAAAAGAGTTGAGCAGCTGAGAAAGCGGGCAGAGGAAGGGAGGGATGTAGCATATAGAAAACAAACACGCCCGTACAGTACAAAAGCCAGCGAGGACACCCTTCCTCCTCTCCCTGCAAGCCCCCTTTTTCCCTCTGTCCTCATGCTTACGTCTTTTCCTGGTCTCTTCCTGAGTGTCCTTCCTCTGTCGACTCTCCATT
Source organism: Etheostoma spectabile (assembly GCF_008692095.1). Taxonomy (NCBI): domain Eukaryota; kingdom Metazoa; phylum Chordata; class Actinopteri; order Perciformes; family Percidae; genus Etheostoma; species Etheostoma spectabile. The sequence goes on from NC_045753.1 coordinate 9,013,933, forward strand.
CGTCTTTCCTCTCTTTCCTTCTCTCTCTCTAATTCTTCGGGTGCAGAAACACCCTCCTACAGCCAGCATTACTGCTTTTCAATATCAGCGTTAGAGCTAGAGACTTTGACAGACTGACATCAGGCAGAAGTTAGCATGCATTCCACAGACTCGTGCAACCTCTAGGCTCACACTTTGATGTTTACTGGCCTGTCAGCTCAAACAAAATGCTAGTGCAGCCCTCTTGTGCTAAGCTAGCTGCGCTAACATCAGCTGTGAATTACCACATTTCCATATGGTTAACATTTAGAATTCAAGAATATATTTATTTGCTTTCTTTTTGAGAGTGTAATGAGGAAAATTCTATCAATATGATGGCTGTGCGTAAAGTATGGAGCCAGAGTCATGACATGTTTAGCCTAGCTTAGCATTAAGACTCTAGGCAGGAGAACGGCTAACATCTCTGTTCAAAATAAAAAACGTATTCACTTATTAATGACTCTAAAACTGTCCTATTTAAAAGTTGTATTTTATTTGTTTAACCGTTACCTGGCCAAAAATGTAAAAAAGGACAATTTGTAGTTATCCATCCACCCAGCACTTCTTTACTGCATCTCCAGCTAGCGTCAGTTGCCCAATATGGTCAGTAAGAGCATGTGTGACACTGCAAGTCTATTTTTGTTTTTTTCTGTATTTTCATATTCACATACTGTAAATCCGCAAACACTTTTACTGCTTATTCCATATACAATCGACCATTTTTTTCCCCTCATTTTTCACACAAATGGATGACAGGAATATCAAAGGAACTGCATGTATTACATGTTAATTGGTAAGCTAAGCTAAAGTTCTGCTGGCTTTAGCTTTATATTTAATGAACAGATATGAGTGGTATCGATCTTCTCATCTAAATCTCGTCAGGAAAACAAATACACTAAGTGTTTTTTTCCGAAAAAGCAAACAACCCTTTAAACATCAATGCTGTCTTCTCTGACAGCAGATTTTACCTAAAAAACAAAAACACACTCTAGTTCCTATTATTGCAAAATGAAAAGCTGATTATAGCTACATATAAGTCACAACGTGTCTTATACCTTGTGAGGTTTATTAAAAAGATGACAACTTCATATTAGAAAATGACACAGTAGCCACACAATGTATCACTGCTACAATTCGTTATGGTTTGTGGCACAATAAAATGACCACATACAACGGTAATGCCCTTAAATCAGTAGGCACGCTGGCCACAAAAGACAGCTACTGTTCTTGCCCCACAACAATGGGGGGGGGGGGAGAGACACAAAAAGAAAAGGGAGAAAAAGAGAAACTGAACAAGAGAAAGTATCCAGAAAATCTATGAAAGTGAGAAAGACATAGGAAAGAAATTCACTGTAAAGTGTTTTGAGGCAGGAAGGAAAAGGGGAAGCTGTTAATGTACTCACGGTCCTATCGGAGGGGGAGGGAATGCATGTGCATCCGACTATTTGTATGGGAATGTGTTGTGAAATTAGTGTTGTGATCATTTGTATATCATGTTTGTAGACATTTGAGTTGGACAATGTCCTAGTGTATACTTGATGGTATGTGTGGAAATTGTGAGGGGTGGGTTTCACTTCACATTCCACATGAAGGGAATTCCCCTCCGTCTGAACATAGAGATTTTTTTTCTGTAGAGCTGCTGTGGAGAGGAGAGGGTGGGAAAATGGATGACTAGTGTTAAGGATAGAGCTTCTGACTACATTTGCTAATAGGAGAGACCGAGTCACCCACTGAGTTTACACAGGGCATCTCCGGGCTTGACAGATAGTGGATTAACAGAGAAGTGGTGAAATGGATTGTGTCCGTGCAGTGTATGTCTGTTTGAAATGAAAACATGTCTAAAAGAAATATAGGTCAGATATGCCACAGAAACATCAGATCAACTCACAACATATTAAGATGGGAGGCAAACTATTCAGCGCCTGTGTTGATAGTCTGCAACAACTCAGATCTGCCCTTCCACACAGCAGAGCAACACACGATGATAGATGGCAAAACGGAAGCGAAGAGAAGGGGGGGGGGGGGGGGGGGGTCTTTAGAAGACGATCCGCTTCAAAGTGAAGTCTCTTCACTTTGCTAACACCGCTGAGCAATGCTACTGTATCACCGCTGCCAGGGCAGCTTTTTCACACTCCTGCCAACACGAATAGCTCCCTTTATCATTGTGAAATTCCACTGGCAAGTCTCTATTTAGCTGGAGGGCTATTCTCTTGCAGACCGGAGTGAAAAAAAAATACAGGCCACAAGCAGAGAGGTAGCTCACTGTGAGAGGGAACTGGGCAAACAGTTAAGTGCCTCATTGGGGAAGCAGTCAAATGATACCCTTCGGCAGAAAATAAAACTAACTATTATTACAATTTTAGTGTTCAAAAAAGAAGGGGAAGAAAGAGAAATGTGTGAGTGAGAATAGATTTCTCAGTCTTCATGCTGTGCTTGTTTTTTAGGCCAGGAATCTGACAGGTGGTTAACCAGCATCAGGTTTTCAACACCAATATGCATACGCCAGCTGGTATTTAAAATACATTGAATTGTTCGGGAATGACTCACCTGCAAGTATTCTGACTGAAGATATGAGAATGTTCATTACTTTAGCCGAGGAGGTTAGATTTTGGGTTCTGTTTGTTTGCTTAGCAGCAGGATTAGGGATGTCACTGGACTCACAGCTCGCTGCTCTGAAGCCTGCGTACAGTAATGTCTAACAGCAAGGATGTTTAGTTGGTCTGTTTTTCTCTGCCATTGTTAATTTTTTTTCCCATAAAACCGGTCTGGTTCAGGTTAACTTATCCAACGTTATAGAATATACTGGACAAAACAAGCGTTAAAGTTAGCTAATGTCAGCTATTGAAGCTAACGTTAGGTTGTGACAGACAACATCAGGGAGAACGTTTTCGGTTTGTAAGCTCCAGGTGAAGTTGGGAAAGCTGTTTCTGTAGATGTAATGGTGTAGTAAAGCCAGAGGCTGACTGTGGTTAAGCTGTTGTGTACGGCAACAAAGATGAGGTGCTTTGTTTTTTCTGTGCTGGTGGACGTTCTTCTTCTTCTTCTACAGCAATTAATGTCAGACTAGAACACTTGTAGACGTATAATGTCCCATCAAGTTCATAAGAATTAAATGGCCTGGTACCTACAGTACTGTAGAAAAACAAGTACTGTCACATTTTCAAAATAACGGTACAGACTTGGTACCAAAGTACTGGATCTTGTGACATCCCTAAGCAGGATTACGGAAAAACTACTGTCTTATTTTTTGATTAAACTTGGTTGAAGAGTGTAGCATGGGCCAAGGCTAGAACCAATTACATTTTGAGTGGATCTAAATTGTAGAGAAATAATTTCTTATTTTCATAAACATTGCGAGATAGGGCATTAAGCACATAAAAAGCTGTTCGCCAGTAATGAAGAGTATTATTAAGTCTGTAAAAACAATTACATTTTAAGGAGAAAACCTTGACTTAGGCTTGGAATTTCAAATTTCAATATTTGGCAGACGTCTGGTGATTTAAACAGGGGGCATAAACTTTGAAAGACAAAGGCATTTAACAGGTAGAGGCTGTCTAATGAAAGTAAGTAAATAAGCTGCATTATGATAAATGTAAAATCCAGTGTTTTTAAAGCTGACTCATCCTAAGAACTTAATGTCAGGACACACTGCTTCATTTTTCTTGGCTCTGCCTTGCATCCCCCAACTTTCTGGCTACTCAATAATAAATTGTTGGAGTACCCTTTTAAATTATAAAATTTGTGTCATTAGTGCCCCAAATCTACCCATATTTATTTTTTGAAAACACCTTAAGGTACATCCTACATCTATGATGCATTCGCCTTGTAGAATATAAGTGAATTTTCAGTTGTCTCGTGTGTTTTCTGTACAGACTTTGCTGCCCCGGTGTACATGATGCTGATGGATGTCCTGTGTCAAGTTGGATTTCAGTAGAGTCGGTGTGGCATGTGATCACATGTCTGTGCTATATTTGCACCGACTGGATAGATATCTTATATGCTGTATCTAAGGCCAAGTCAGACAATATTGTATGGTACATGAGGCTTCTCTGGGCATGGCCTTTACTGAACTGTAGCAAGGGTCATCTTTCATGATACATTTCATGAAAAATTGCTTTTTTTCTTTGCACTGACTGTACAGGATTTTCTGAGCTGGACTCATCATAAACATATCAGAGCAACAAACACACCATCATATAAAGGCGTGGTGCCTTGATATTGACATCTACAGCATTGCTAATGCATCTACAACAGAGTCATGGCAGAGCAAGTTGTAGATGAGCAACATCCTATTTCCTGTTAAAGCAACCACAGGTGCTATGAGTTAACAGTACGAGGTTGTGAGATTGCAAAGTCTAATGCACAGAGAAATTGGGTCAAGATAAATATTGCATAGCAAAGTGCAAGATTGAATTTGAGACAATGTAGATGACAACTCTGGGAATAAAAGAAAAGGTACAATTTCTTCTAGTGAAAAGGCAGTGAAGCATTTTATAGATAATAGGATATTGAGCCATCATTTAGTTAAGAAAATGTGCATGATAATGTACTCTGCCAAACGAAAAAAGTTAGCACTGCAATTAAAGATAATGTAGATACCAAACTACAACACAATGAGATCCAGTTCAGCTAAGAGGTTTTTTAAAGACACAGGAAATGTTTTTGGATCTGGTGCTGTTGAAATGCATTTCAAGCTGTCATTTGACATAAAGGCACAAAGTCATAAAGAAGCTAATATCTAATAGCTCTATCCAGAAAGAAAAAAAGAAGACTTTGATAAGACTCGTTAAAGGCCGAGTCTCGTGCTTACCGGGACTGATTGAGTGATTCCTATCTGACTAAGACTGTCCCTTAAGACCCAACATCACCACCACATCTTTATCTCTTTAAACTTGCATTGTAAATAAAGTTCATGATGGTTTAACTACTTGACTGCAAGCTCTTGTTGAAGTAAGTTATGGAATGTCACTAAAGTACTTCAGAGGCTGGGAAACAGACTATTTGCCCTACTATTTTTCAATCCAACAATGAAGACAGTCATTAGTTGGAACAGATCAAAAGGCAGAAAAGGCATCACAGCTATAAGCCTTATGCCAACTTAAAAGTTCTACATTTCCAAATCAGTGACTTTGATGCAAGCTGCAAGAGAGGGTTGTTTTGTAGGACATGCTTCCAAGTAAAGTACATGCTTCCTCCAAGTGTCTAAAAAATGACACCGATATGATCTCAGAAGTAAAAATACCAATAGTGGACTTAGTCAAAAACAGATGAAGAAAATGTCTTCCCACTTCAGAGGACATTCAACTGAAAATATCTTGAGGGTAAATTCTGTCAGTGGGCCCCAAGTTCAAAACTACACCCCCTCTCCGTTGGCAAATGTAAGGCTTTGAACAGCAGGCTGGGAGGGGTGTAGGGAATTTGCTGAGCTGTCAGGACTATGAATGATGGTGGATGGGAAAGAACAGATCCAGCTTCGCTGTTCTGCCTTCAGGGGAAAGATCTGACGATGCAAACCAATCCGTGCAAGGCTTAACATGGCAAGTCATAAAGAGCTCTAGCTCTGGAGGTGCAAAGTGTCATCTTAACAAAGTGTCATCAATTACGCCTACAATTTCGGACATCATCAACCATAAGATTGGCAGTTTTAGACGCATTGGATGTCTCCAGAAAGTCGTTCTCTCTCTCTCAACAATGCTTTAAATGTTTTCAAGTCAGGTCAAAGCAGTTAGAAGTTAGAAGGCAAGTATCTGCTGCAATGGTTTTTAATTATCTGATCCCACTGTCTCTCATACCTACACCGGCCCCCGCACTCCGTCTCCACTCCCCTTCTACCTGCTTGCGCAGTACTGCTGCACATGAGGATAGAGCAGAGAGGGGAGGGGCTGCTCCTCAGTCACGGAACAGAAGAGAGAGGCGACTGTTTTGGCGGCCACAAGAGAGAAATGTCTTCCAGGCTCAGTGGACAATACTGGCGTCTTTTCTACACAAAGGTGGCAAATGTGTCACTAGTTGCTTTTATGAAAAAAAAGTTGCAAAGGGGGTCCGAAAAGTTGCTAAATCTAGCGACAAAGTCGCTAAATTGGCAACACTGGGAAATGTAATTTCAGCCAAGATTCCATTCACTCTATTTTACATAAGCCCATTGCATCGTGGATATTTGTGAGGCTTGTCTGTGGGAAAGGGGCTCAAAACCAAAATCTGTAGTGGCTTGGCATAAAGCAGACCTTTCTGTCAATGGCTTTGCAGAGTTCACATGAAAACAGGGCTCCCTAGTGGCCCTTTATTTCCAAATCCTACCCATCACCACCTTCAAACCATCTCCTCCTTCCACTGCACTTAACCTTGACCCATCTCACTTTGTCAAAATAAGTAGTAAATTAGATCTAACATCCAAAGCCCATTTTGAACTTCTCTAAAAGAAGACAGAACACCAACAACCCGCATAAACCAATGGCCCAAAGAGAAAATACTATGAAACGATTGCACCAATTAATGAGTATCAGTGCCAGCTGCCTGAGGGATGAAAAACCTGTCATGCAACAGAGTGTGAGCAAGACAACAAGAGAGCAAAGTAGACAAATAAGTGGTGTGCAATCTGTGTTTGACCCTGTATGAGGGTATTATGTGTCATATAAGCTTTACATGATTGAATAATTACTCATCATTAACATGGAGAATGATCCGATAAGATAAATGGCTTAAAATGTGCACCTAGGCACAGGCACAAGTCACTTTGGAGCCATTTCAAGGCAGAAAAGGGGCATTCATTGTTCAACCATATGGCAATCTACTCTTGCAACTGGAACCTACAACAATGAGGAAGAACTGTACACATTCACCGAGTTTCCAGTAAAATGAGGGGGTAGTTTTTGAAAACAAAAGGTGGTCATGCCTTCAAGTGCTCGTGCTGTGACACTGTGGAACACTGTTCCTTTAGACATACCATCATCTGTCTCTGTCAAGAGAGAGAAGACTTGCTTATTCAAACTGGCCTTTGGCTCACCCTCGCCTTTGTCTCACCTCGTCAAGCGTTTGCAAATGTGTGTTTTAAAGGTCTGTTGTTGCTTATGTTTTGTTTTTTTAATTGTTTTTATGGTTTTATATTTAAGAATTTGACTCTTGTGAAGTACTTTGCCACCTTGCTATGTGAAAGGTGCTATACTAAATAACCTTTACTTAATTATTTACCTAAATATTAACCAACTGGCTTTTTGTGCAAGATTAAAATGTCTTTATGTCAGGATGCACTTTTAATGTTGGACCTGGTTGCCAAATAAGGCATCAGCATTGTAGAACCTCAACATGATGGCCATTGCATGACAACAGAACAAACACATAAATATTTCCTTTGGAGAATCTCTATTGCCCATCTGGAGTTAATGTAAGATGGGACAAAAAAAAAGTTCCTTTATGCTATTTTAGCTGCTTCATGTAGTTCAAAACAAAACATGTGGGTTTGAATGCATTCTTTCACTCCTGATAAAGCTTGACATGTACCCAATAACATCAGGAATGAATTCTCAAGCCATGTGCAACTGTGGATGAAACCATTTATTCATACATGATGTCTCGAAACACACACACACACACACACACACACACACACACAAAAAAGTAAACGTCCTTTAGGCCATCTGTGTATCAATCTATTCAGATTGAAGAAGAGAGGAAGGGGGGTGGGAGAGGGTGACAGCATGTTCATAGTATCACTCAAGGGCAGTTTTGTCCTGGTGAAAGACTGGATTCACTATACGAGCGGTCATAAAATGCCCAGCACTCAGGAGGGAGATGACCGAAGATAGATGATGAGAAGGATAGCAATAAGGAGAGCGATGACGAAAGATCCCAAAGATCCCAATACTGAAAGACAGAGGGACACAAGGGCTCGTTGATGACAATCTGCACAGCTGGATGGTTCAAAGGGACGGCAGGGGCGGGGAGCGAGAAGGCCATGGCAAACAGGGGGAAGACAATGCAACAGGGCTTGTCAAATGATAATTTACTGCAAATAGCTTTACTCCAGTGCCCTCGACACTGTATTTGCATGAAATATGTGGAGAGAAAGGGACTCGGAGGGTGATGAAAGATTAAGAAAGCTAGAGCTCTAGAAATCCTTTTTTTATATGAGAATGTGATTAAGAGAGAGTGGTGTAAAGACATAGTTTGTAGTTCTAGCCAGATTGCTTCTGGGTCAACTGAAGCAGATAAAATGTATGTAATATGTGTATATATTCTGTGCAATGAAAAACATAAAACAAAGTTAATTTTATTAAAACTTCAGATATACAGTACACTTTTAAATTGGGTTGAAAAAACAAATAAAAAAGGTGGGTGTACTTTCTCTTACAGATTGGGATTTCTTTAAACAAGACGAGAACAGGTTTTAAAGGAATATATAGTTATTTTCATTTAATTTCTAGCGTTTTACAAAAGAAAAAAGTCTGGGTATCTGCACCAATGACCAGGCATACAAGATGGTCTCAAGTCACTATACTATTGGGTCCCACAGACAATTAGGATATTGGTATACTGTATACTGGGTGTCCTAAATCCAATATATGTTACATAAAGCGCTGTTGAGACTGTTTATCCTCATCACATACTGGCTGAAATCAGTTTAATTTGCCATTTCAGACATGCTGGTAATATTAGCAACACTGAACTGGTTTGTGTAAGTAGGGAACAGAAGAGTCTTTGTTGCAGTTTTTCCCGATGGGTCTTCCCACAACAGTTGGTTCAGTTGTGTTTCAAATTAAGGCCAGTTTAAAATCGGCAATTCTGTGTATGTTTTAGCCTTTTTTTTTCCTTGTTTGATATACTAACAAACTGCTGTGAGACAATACCTGACTGAAAGAAAACTAATAATCCCAAACCCAACATGAGGCTAATTGTGAGATTAAGATCTAAGATTCCTTATCCCAGTTATGAACTCATAAGATACAGTAATTGCTGTATCTGCAAACATGGCAACATTGCCTAAAAAAAAAAAAAAAAAAAAAAAAGCCTTCTGACTTCTGACCCATATTCTTGGTCTGCAACTAAGTTTTATGAACAAACTTTGACTCAATTTTTGCAAACCATAAATATGCTTATGAGCTTCCCACAGAATCCAGTAAGGGAAAGAAAGGAAGAAGCTCAACAGGTGCACGACAAAGGCCTAGCACAAGACATGCAATAAATCACCTTGGCCTCAGACCCACAGTCCAGCCCAGAGCAGAAGCCATCCTCATGGAGCCTAAATACGATTAGTGTCCAGTGGTAATCTAGGGCCTATTCATTCCTGCTTAGAGTAGGTGACACATTTGATTCAGAGGATTAGTCCACTTCTCCTCACGATACAGGGTAGGGGAAATCAAAGGGCTCGCGTGGGGGAACAGTGAAAAAACGAAGGAACTACGTGGAAGAAGAGGAAGAAATATCAAAGAACCAAAAAAGGGAGCAGGAACCATGAGCCCAACACTCGTCCATAATTAAAGCAGACAGTTCCTTTGTGCAGCATGTCATTAACATAACCCAGCACACTGCAGGGGCCATGGTGCAGGGAGTTCTTTAGTTAGTGCATTCAGAACATACGTGAGGAGAAGCCACAAGACACAAGGAAAGTATTATGCTTCACATTCCCCCACCTGATGAGTTTAACACTAAAACCTTTGACTGTAATGTTCTAGTTACAGTACCCTTTCATTTAAATAGATAACATAATTAAAATAACTTATTCCAAGCAAAAACATCACATGCATGTCCTTATGTAAACCATTTGAATTTAGTATGCAATCTTGCATGCATATACTGTATACACGCTGCCAGTGGTCAGTCTACATATCAACCCAACTCAATGCAAATGTCTGTCACAAAAGGAGAAAACTGCTTCAGTATCGCATCATGTGTTGTGCCTTTAGTGTGTTGTTAAAGTATTGCAAGACAACATATCACTGCCAATGGCCATACTGAAGATTTGTACCACCCCCGGTAAACACTCGGACACTTAAAGTTACAACACGGCCACTTTTAAGTCTTAGCTATGCAATCAGATATTTTTATGGACAGGCCATTGTTGTGTTCTGTATGTGGCCGTGCCCCCTGCACAGAAACATACACGAGGGGGGAGGGCAGCAGATACAAGCGGGGGTGCACATGTTATTAACACGTGCATGACCAGGCAGGTCAAAATACAGACACATAGCATGTTCAGAAGTTATTAGAAATATTGCTAGCAGTTAATTCATTAATTAATAAATCCTACATCTGAAGGTGTCATTATTTTTCAGTTAAAAATGAAAGTATGTTACACTATCAAACTTTTTACTTTCTTTTTCCTGAACTAAAATGTGTCCTAAGAACTGAGTTTCAAAACGTGTTATTAACAGACAGATGGAATCGAATGTCTTGATTTGTAATCTTGTTTACTTACTGTATCTATTCACAGATATTATAACTCCTGTAAATATTGTTAATTATACACAACTTTATTTAGTCAAACTTCTTGTACGGCTGTTTGTGTTTAGACCACATTTAACATCAGAGAACTCTGGCCTCTTATCAAATGAAAAAAAAAGACAAAAAAATTATAAAAAAAAGTAGTTTCTCTTTGGTCCATCAAGACATAGACATAAAAACCAATAACACAAGGTGCTTTTGAAAGAAATAATATTTTCTCACAGGAAGGCTAACAAGTAGGTGCAACACACACCCACACCCACACCCACACACACACACACACACACACACACACACACACACACACACACACAGAGCTTTGGTATCTTTACTGTATGTGTGTTTTCTGGGATCTCATTACTCACATTTTTCTCTGCATGAAAGTGCACAGCCGAGGCATATAATGTAAGTCCTATGAGGTTTCTCTCTCTGTCAGGTTCTACATGTGCTAGCTTTGTGATGTGGTCTCCACAGGCACAACACAGAGACAGGCAAGTGTGTCTCTTTGAATTCAGAGTGTTAACGAGCAAAAAAAAAAGTTTCAATACTGTCAAAGCGCAAACAGCATGAATGAGTGAGTGAAGTTAGAAAGGATGAGGAAGGGAGAGAGGGGGATGGCAATAAAGGGAAGGGAAGTAAAACTGATGAACTGCAACAGAGTGAAAAAAGGTGACAGAGTTAAAGTTAAAGATAGAAAAGAGGGAGAGTCATGGAGAGTCCTGACGTCACTTCAAAAATTCTCTCAAGTGACTTTAAAAAATGTGAATATGGTGTTTATGACGAACTACAGCAGGATCTGTCAAAGTTTGTGTTTCCAGCTGTACTCTCTGCTGTTTAAGTCTTCCCCGTCCTGCCATTGCTACAGCGATGTCTGGACCTGCCGCAGCCACTGAACTGATCTCTTTCTGTCAGCCTAATGACGTTTATCCCGTTAGCTTAGTGTAGAATAAATACTGATAACGGGGGGATTCAGCTAGCCTGTTTGACTCGGTCCAAAGGTAAAGAAATCTGACAACCAGCAGCTTGTGTTAATTAGTGAGCTTTAGAGGTAATGGTGATTCTTGTTATTTTAGAGAAGAGACAGACTAAGCAGTTACAGGATACAGTCTTCATGCTAACAGTTTCCAGTTCAATATAATCTGAGCCTGTTTGTGGCAAAACAAGCACTTTACAACATAAATACAAGCTGCACAATTGCCCTATTAACTTACATTGCAGCTTGTTTCACCGCTGCCGACTGCAGCGATCTCGCTTAATACTGAACCTATGGCAAGGATTGTTGTTGCTATCAATCACTTTGACAAAAAAAAAAGGAAAATTTGGGTCCAGGTTTTAAAAAAAACGGTAGTTGCCCTTTAAACTGCAGAGCTGATATCTAAGCAATTTGCATCATCATGTCATTTTAAATGAGGTTTTCTTACTTCTTCAGTAGCAGACACACCTGTATTTGTCTGCGTGGCTCCAGCTTTTTACCCAGCTGTGTACAGTACAGTGTGTGTAATGATCAGTACATTATGTACTTAAACAAGATACAGCACAGCCGCAGGCTCAGTAATCTTCCTTCTCTCTCTCAGACTAAGGACGTAGATAAGAAAGGCGTCAACCTCGCTTCCTATTCGTCTGTGAACTGTGATGTGAGAGTGCATTGTCCCCGCTTTGGAGTCAACACCGGGGGATCTATACCAGGAACACAGGGACATCTTCATCAAGTGCGACCACAAGCACAGGTCTGTGTTAGAACTGACTGCACATCAATGGTGTTACAGTCTGCTGTGGCCTTTTGGTGTCTAAATGTTGTTAAGCACTGTAGGTGGCAGGAGGTCATTTTTAAGTAGGATTGGGCTTTAAAAAAAAAAAAAGAGGATTCCAGTGGAATCGTTTAAAAGATTTGGTTTCAAATCTGATGCAGCTAAACTGTTTTTGTTTTATCGGTTTTTATTTAACTGTTTTTTATACCGATTTTGTGTAAAGCACTTTGAATTGCCCTGTTGCTGAAATGTGCTATACAAATAAAGCTGCCTTGCCTTGCCTTCCGTGGCGGCCGCCGTGCTTCCAGACGCTTCTTATGTTACAACCATGGAACACAGTAACCAGCGCTCTAAAATGTAGCTTAATTTTAATGTTGAAAAGACCCGGTAAAACTGTAAATTACCATTGAATTAAAAAAATAAAATCTTTCCTCTTATTTTTCTGAAATAAGAATGTGACCTGTTTCAACTCCACCCCTCAAAGAATCAAAATCTAGAATTGTTTAGAACCGGAATCGAAAGGAAGAATTGGAATTGGGATCAGCACTAAACGATGCCCAACCCTAATTTAAAGGATGATAAATGTGACAGAATTCTGTCTGCTCACATAAAATCAGTAAAAAGTTCTCGTTGACGACACTGCGGGTAGTTTAAAGAGAAAGGCTGTCTTTGCAGAGGCCAAGCACAGGAAGAAAATTTACAGACGCTTAAAGGAATGGTTCAAAATTTTGGGGAACGGACTTAGAGAGACGTTAGCTAGAAACTGTAGTACAGAAACGGTACGGTCAGGAACCAAACTAGACCCATGCAGAACCGAGAAATGTCGGACACAGACCTGATCGGCACCGATTTCACAGCAGATTGCTGCTAACAAGTTTAAGTTTATTTACAAGTTGTAAGTAGTCCATCCAAGATGATTGTGATTGGTTTAAAGAAATGCCAATAAACCAGAGCACATTTCTCTCCCATCCCAGAACCAGAACCAAAACCAGAACCCATGGTTACATTTTCACATTTAACATCCTTCTCTTGACCACATTACCACTATACATACCTCATCTATCTCTCTTTTTTCCTGTTCCCTTCCATTTATCAAGTTGATTTAATACTTTTGAACCTTCCTTTTTCTTTTTGTAGTAGGCTACTTAGCCTGACATTAGTAGCCTTCTCCTGTGCTGTGTGGGGTTTGCCTTTTTTGACTATATGATGCTCTAGTGTAAGGTAATTTAGAAACAGTGTCTCCATTAGTTAGTTTGTCCAACAGAGAGCACTGACATGTTTTTAACTGTTAAATATGTCTTGGTCACAATCGTTTAAGATGAAGTTCAATCTGGCTGCAAAGATGTCCCATCATAAAGCAATTACAAGTTATGAGGTACAAAAAGAGAGCTGAGCCAGAAGGCAAAGCTCTCCATCTACAAGTCAGTTTTCATTCCAACCATCACCTATGGTCATGACCAAAAGAACGAGATCCAGGGTACAAGCGGGCAAAATGGGTTTCCTCAAGAGGGGGGCTGGCGTCTCCCTTAGAGATAGGGTGAGAAGCTCATTCATCCGAGAGGAGCTCGGAGTAGAGAACCTGTTTCTTTGCGTTGAAAGGAGCCAATTGAGGTGGTTTGGGCATCTGGTAAGGGTGTCTCCTGGCCGCCTCCCTAGGGAGGTGTTCCAGGTATATCCAGCTGGGAGGACGCCTCGGGGAAGAACCGGGACTAGGTGGAGGGATGTCGAGCTGGAAGGGGACCTCGGGTAAGACCCAGGACTAGGTGGGGGGACGTCCAGCTGGGAGGAGGCCTTGGATAAGAACCAGGACTAGGTGGGGGGACGTCCAGCTGGGAGGAGGCCTTGGATAAGACCCAGGACTAGGCGGAGAGATTATATCTCCAAACTGGCCCGGGAAGGCCTCGGGATCCCCCAGTCGGAGCTGGTTAATGTGGCTTGGGAAAGGGAAGTTTGGGGTCTTCTGTTGGAGCTGCTGCCCCTGCAACCCAACGTCGGATAAGCGGACGAAGATGGATTGATGGATGGATGGATGGATCAATGGATGGATGGATGGATCAATGGATGGATGGATGGATGGATGGATGGATGGATGGATGGATGGATGGGGGTCAAAAACCTTTGGAATTTATTTTGATTTATTGGAATCTCCATTAGTTGGGGCCATAGTCAAAACTATTCTTCCTGGAGTCCGTCAAATCGATTCAGATTTATAATATTCCTTGATAAAATACTTCCTGAATTATATCATAATTTTTTTCCATTATAAGCTATTTCTTGCTTGGTTTTCACTATTTAAGCCCAGTTCAGACCAAAGATTTGCGAAGAGACGAGTTGAAACTTCTTGCAACGCCTCAGCTCGCTGCGGGTGCATGTTGAGCCTCTGCTGACAGCTTGTACCAGAAATGAAATGGATTATGGGTCATTTTATTCTATAGTTTGTAGCTGACTTGACCAGCTGACTTCTGTATTAGCAGTTGAAGCTGGTGATGTGTCTTACGTTCTAAAACCAGCCTCTGGAGACTTGACCAGCTGAGTCGCAGCGACACCATCAGCTGGTTTGCGTCAAGCTGAGACAGACCGCTGCAACTTTTCTTTTTTGACTGGTCGCAAACCTTTGGTCTGAACTGGACTAGACAACGTTAACATCTGGGAACTACTTTTCTTAAACTACAAAAAAAGGCATTTGTAGAAAAACATTTTCTTCCCTGAAAGTAAGGCATCGGGGGGAAAAAAGTAACTTTGCCTAATCTAAGGTATCAAAGACGTCACAAACTATACTTATTAAACGCCGCCATTGTCATGTCTTATGCATATTATACTATATATTCTTATAATAAATTTCCTGCCAGGACTGTGCAAAATGAAGTTAAAGAATTGTTTAAAACAGGTGGAGTCATGGGAATCTCAAGTTGTAGTTGTGCTCCAAATCACATTCTGGAGCATTTCCTTTCACATTTTCAATCTCAATAGTTGAATACCCTGCAGAATATAAATAAGTACAGTAAATAAACTCTTTAGTTAATACACAACAGTATTAGTTTTCCCTTTTCCAGTAGCTATAGCTGCTGAAAGACATGTTAAAGATGTATAAATGCACAGCAGCCACATTTTCCCAGTTGATGTGGACTAACTTTGACTTTGTTGTGAGTTCAAGCCATTTCCCAGCTCCCTCCTCCTCTGTCTCCTCGCCAGATACACACAACAGTGGAGTAGAGATCTGGCGGGGGATCAGAGGGGCGCCTGACAGGCAGCAGGTACTGGCAAGCTATGACTGATCACTCTGCCAACTCCTCTGATTGTGTACATGTGCCCGCTGTTGCTTTTTTTAAACCAGAGCCACAACAGCGCTGTCAGCCGCAGCAAGGCTAAGGTCTAAAGGTACAGCAGCTAACAAACACTATCCTATGGAGATGCAACACCTACTACTGTACACCTGCATTCTGTAGGTCTTCATCAGAGCCAAAAATGAACTTAAAAACATGTACTACAACTGTGGATCTGTCCCTTTACAGATAATGTGATGCAATAACACAATGACTAATTGATGGCTCAACATATGAGCTACAATGTTTTGGCTGGATAAGGTATCTCCAACAGGGCGACGTTCTTTGTGTGAGTAACTGTATGCTTCCCGTTGTGCCTAGAGAACTGGAGATGTGACAGTTATATGATCTAATGTGATCAAATCTGTGATAAAGTGGAAAGACGTTCTGTGAGCCCAGCTCAGTTGGCATGCATGATGGCATATCCATAGGTTACATAGCTGATCTAATGTAGATGGATTTGAGAATATTACATAATGATATAGTTGTAGTGTATATTATAATAGATGGATTTGAGAATATAATGATGATAGAGTTGCCAGCTGAAGAACGTTAAAGCGAGTCAGGCCTCTAATGTTTTCCAGAAAATTTTAGATGTTATTCAAAGACATGAGACAACAACACACAACAGTCCAGGGGGACATTCTGTGGTACAGTAATTGGCAGAAATACATTAAAGCTAAAATGTAAAGTCACAAAAAAGCTAACAGACTTCTAACTGCCTGATGCAAGAGCTTTCCCTGCAGTGTAAAATGTCGATGCGTTGCCTGATAATAAGGAAAACTGCAAGTTCAGGTAATTTCAACCATTCAATCTGAAATTTTCTTCATG
The DNA here is from genome assembly GCF_008692095.1 of Etheostoma spectabile. Classification (NCBI taxonomy): domain Eukaryota; kingdom Metazoa; phylum Chordata; class Actinopteri; order Perciformes; family Percidae; genus Etheostoma; species Etheostoma spectabile. The sequence continues at coordinate 9,030,290 of NC_045753.1, forward strand.
TTAGCTATTTTTTTGTTTGAAAGAGGGATTCTTTTTGGTTTCTTTGGCCCTACAAAATCAGTAGAGAGTGACATAGGTTTATGATGCAATAGCTTTTGCTAGAAGTAGAAAAAAGTTTCTGGATGAATGAACAAATAAGCAGATTTAAGAGCTGTTATTTCTGTAAGGCATCCTAAGACAACTGGCACAGCTGTGTTGATCTCATCCACACCTGTCTCCACTTTGTGGTCACTGTTATGCATGGATATAGCTAGGTAGCTAGCAAGCTATGTAGGGAGATGAATTAAAGCAATATGGCATAGTTTCTGTCGCCCCATGAGGAATTCTAAGTAATGACAACACCACTGTTGTTGCATCCAGATGACACAAGCCTTCCGCAATCACGCACACGCCCCACCCCTCCTCCACACAGTTGCTAGTAGCCAAGGACAGGGAGGATTAAAAAACATGATGTACTCTTCAGAAGAGGTAATCGTCTTCACTCTGCTTGCAAAAGTCGCAGGGCAACAATTTCTGAACAAAGCCACGCTGGAAACAGAGTGTTTTGTGAAGCTAATAGTCTTAATTAGCTTTGTAGCAACTCATTTGGCAATGGCTTGAATGTAACATAATGTATGTTTATTATAAAAAAGTTACGCACTAAAGCTTTTATTCCGACTTGTCAATTGTGTCTCTATCTGGGGGAAACGGGCATCAAAAGGCACAACACCCGACGGATTTGAACGGCTAAATAAATTGGAGATGCAGGGTGGTAGTTCGGGTCTGTGTAACAGAATAACTCTGTGTGTAATGCCCAGGAACAAACCCTGCTGCTTTAAGCAGCTCTATAGAGCATCTGAACTCTAGGCGGGATTTCAAACAGGACAACTTTTTATGCAATAGTGATGGGAAAAAAATGTGATTGCTAATTAAGTTAGGAAAGGAGTATAGCTTTCACGATAGACAACAATGGGCTTAGACTGGATAACACACACACACAC
>NC_045753.1:9031279-9032276 GCF_008692095.1 Etheostoma spectabile
ACACACACACACACGTTTATATTCACTGTAAAAGGAGTGGGTAAAGATAGGGTTGATGGATGGATTAGGACAGCTTTACCAGCAGAAAACAGAAACCAGGATCACTTCACTGCAACAAAGGATGTGCTTTGACAGGAAACTTGTGATGTCCAAAGCTGTTTAAGCCAAGCGCACGCTTTGTCATTCCCTCGCAGCCTATATACGTTTGATGCCTTTGAGAAATTCTAAATTAATGCACAGCCATTAAAAAGCTATGTTTATCATCAGGAATGAATCCCCATTCAAAATATGGTAATCATAAGCTCTGTTGGGGTTTTTGGACTACATTTTGACACCTGGGGATTCATTCTGATTATTTTTAAATTGCAGATGAGTTTACCCAGACTGTACTCTAAGTGTTTACAGGTGCCGTCACAGCAACATAACACATAAAAGTATTATCTTTTTGACATAACAGTGAGAGCCGGCGAGCTGTGAGGGAGCCGGCTTTGCTGCAAAACACGCAAAACAACGCATCCGCTCTGTACATCTGTTCCCTTACTTCAGAGGAGCCAAACCAAAACCAAACTGGGAATCTGAACCAGACCAAACACAGTGGACAACCAAATGGAGGGATGAAGGAGGCGAGGCGGCAGGGTGTTGAGGTTGGCGTCGCAGCCAAAATCGTACTAAATCACCGGACTAATGTGCAGCAGGCTGTCATCGGAGCATCTCACACATGCACAAAAACACGGCTGACTGCAGTCATGAGCAACTTCATACATTACATTTTATGTACATGAACCCACATTAAAGCAGAGCAGAAGGGACCCTTGTGTGGAAAGTGCTTAGCAAAACTTAGCAATACACCACGTCAGTGCAGTGAATCAATTAAAAGGAGTTTGATAATCTGCGAGTGTAAACCACACGTACATGATTCATTTGAGAGAAGAGTAGAGAAGCAAATGAGAGTAGAGGGTCATGCAGAGGTAGAGGGAAGGCTGTTGAGTTGGGGGAT
>NC_045753.1:9034109-9042973 GCF_008692095.1 Etheostoma spectabile
AGGAAATTGAAAGTTCCAGCAGCAGTTTTTAGCAAGAAAATAGATAAAAAGACAGTATAAAGAAAACAAAATCAACAAAAATACCAATAAAAATAATAACAACAATAAGAACATTTGTCAAATAAACAATGTGGTTCAATCTAATTAATCCTTATTAACAACTTGGCTAACTGCATGTTTCTTAATAGTTTCAAAACAATCCTAGACATTGTGATACTCCTCATAATGTACTGAAGGCCTAAAATCTCTCAGTGCTTTTTTAATCTATAATAACAAGAGGACGGTTACAGGCGAGGGCGCAGCAGTTCTCTTCTCCCATCCACATGCATTTCACCTTTCTCTAAGGCTAAGCAAACACTGCTCCCTGCCTTCATCCATCTATGTAAGCCCATTATGACCTGTTGGATCAGAGGGCAAACAATTTGTTTGAGAACCTACAAAACTCCTCTTCCTGAGAACGAGTCTCCCACCACAGGGTTAACACCCTTTTCATTTATCTTGCTCTTGCTCAGTGACCGCAAAACTTTCTTTTGAAAAAAGATTCACCAGACAGTTTCCTCTCAACTCTCAGCAGTAATAGAGGTTGAATTTTAAAAGATGTGCAAGATGGAAAAATGTCTTTAAAACCTACATCGCACTACCGGATCCCCTGCACTGTACACATTCAAATCAATATCTTGATATGAGACTAGATATCGCCTGAAATTTTGGATATCGTAATATAGCAGAAGTGTTGTCTTTTCATGGATTCATAGGTTGCGTTAGAGTAAAGTAATGTAATTTTTGGAACCTTTTAGACTGTTCTAACAGTTCTATTATTTCCCTGTACCCATTTAGTCATTATATCCGCATAACTGATCATTATTTATCACAAATCTCATTGTAGAAATATTTTGTGAAAGCACAAAGTGTCAACCCTACAATATCGCCGCAATGTCAATATTGAGGCATTTGATCAAAAATATAGTGATATTTGATTTTCTCTATATTGCCCAAGCTTTTTTGAAGGTGACATTTTGCATTGATTTGGGACAGTGTAAAAAATAAAATAAAAATAAAACTTTTTTTACTCAACTTACAGCCTTCTACAAGATTAATGGGGATCATAGCCTTCACAGCTTCAAATACATTGACAGCTGATGCACAGTAGCTACATCGCATGCTATTGTAAAAAAAAAATCCCATTACGCACGACAAATTTGACAACCATTACCTACTACTATACTAATAGGTATAGTATAAATACCTTTAACTAGATATTCTTCTTTTTTCTCAGCTTGTTAGCAAGCTAACAAATGCGGCTGCAACCTACACTCACTGTCTCCATGTTAGAATGAGATACAGATATCTGGAGCCGCAGGTCAATATGCAGCATCAATATGCCTAATACTCAGGTGGATCCAAGCGCACTGACAATCAGCTCTAATCATCAGGAGAAAAATCTGTTTTTAGAGGTGAGACAGAGAGCGTGAACTTTAAAGTGCAAGAAAAATCACATCTTGTTCTTTTCAACTGCTGCTGCTTGTTAATGCCTAATGCTGCTGACAGTGTTGGTGTTCTCTCTCTATTTCAATCTGTTCATAATCCTCGGGTCTAACTGTACAAGGATTAGTTCTTTTTTTTCTTTTTTTAAATAAACTGATGCATGTTGGGTATGTGTAGGTTTGCAACGGGTCTGTCAATAGTCATGGTGAGAGTTTCACACTATGATACACTCACCTACATTTGGAAAGAAGGCAAGGTGAGTCGGTTTCCCACTGAGCCCCCCCCCCCCCCCCCCCTTTTTTTCTTCCTCTTTATCAGCATCTTCTATTTATAGCTCCTTTGCTGCAGCGGTGCAGTTTAGTACAGTATGTTCCATAAAACACAGGCCTCTCCTGACCACCACCCCAGGCATGCCTCTGCAGTTGTCTCCAACTGATAAATGCATGAGTGTATGGAGAGTGCTGGAATTATCCAGACTTGAGGAGTGACACACACACACACACAACACACACACACACACCACACACACACAAATCAAAGATACGAGAACACACAGACTGTGATAAACAGGGACACATTCAGAGACACCACACAAGGACGCAAACACATTTAAGGATACAAACAGACAAATTTCTAAAGTTAAAGACAGCAAGGGAATCACAGTTTTCCACTGAATGTGATGTTTTTCTGAGCCTTTTATGATAGTAAAATGATTATCTATTGGACTGTGGACAAAACAAGCAAAACAAGAAATGTGACAATGTCCTCTTGGGGGCTGGAAATTTACTGTATGACTTCTTTTTCTTAAAATGTTTAAAATAAAATGCCGAATCTTTAGGCAACAGGACAAGACTTTTGGACTCTGACTGTAAACAATGGCCAATGAATCGAAAGTCTTGGCCCAGATATCTGCTGGCCCCAGGCCCCCACCCCCCAAGGCAACATTGTTGTCTGACCTATGGCCAATGGTTAACGAGGTTGGTTGCAGGCTGCAGCCACACTTTTGTCCAAAACAGCTCAATTTTCTTTGCCAGATATGCACAGGAGGAGCCAGGAATCAAACCACCATACAACCCTACTGACTGTGTAGGCCTGTGTATTTTGTTTAAGATATTAAAGCATGAGTTTTATTTTCAGGGTTCACAGCCGTTAACAGAAAATGTCTCTATACCCCAGTGAAATTCCTGTGAGCTGTCAAAGTCAAGCGCTCTTCACACTGCTTTTTATAAGTCTCTAGAAAATATCAAAACTAGTCTTTCCTCTTTGTTCTTTAGCTTGAAGACAAACTTGTTTGAAATCATACTGAGCTGTACAATGTTATAGGAACAGCTAAATGTCCCTTCTATCAGCTGGGGCAGCCTTGCTCAGACTGAGGCAGTGTGTCGATAAATCCAACGTCAAGGCTGAGAAGAAGATTTCCCAGAACTCGACAGCAATACAAGCCATTTTTTTTTGTGATCACATTTTTTTGGTTTTATTTTTATACATTGAGAAATCACAAACAATCCACTGAGACTGGGAATGCGTCCCAGGACCAAATAACAGAGAGGACAGACAGTAGGGAGACAAAACAACACATCAATACAAGCCATTTTAAAGCATTTTGTCAAACTTTTAATTTCAATTCATCTAAATCCAGAAATTATCCAGAAATATTTGGCCTATCTGATAAGCGGCCAAATGCGCGCGCGCGCGCGCACACACACACACACACACACACACACACACACACACACACACACACACACACACACACACACACACACACACACACACACACACACACAGGTGTGTCAAACCACACTGGCACAATTTCAGCTAAACTAACCTTGACAGACTTGGCTAAGGTTCCACACACAATGTGCTTTGCCAAAAGGCACGTGGGCAATTTATGTAATGGGGACGATACCTCAGCTGGCAGAGTAGAGCGAGATCAAACAAACAAAAGAAACACAAAAGAAAAGAACATGAATACAAAAAGCAACACTAATGCCAGTGAAGAGAAGCAGAGGGAACCATTCAAATCAGAAATGAAATGTGGAATGAGACCTCTCCAGTCACTTGGGACTAATATGTATGATAATCTAAGTCATACGCCTGGCCTCAGTACTGGCTTCTGTATAGCTCTAATAATATTAATGAGATCACTCATGGTGTCAAACTTAATATTCAACCAAACCATAAAGTTGAATAAAAAAAAAAAGATGTGAATCTAAAACTTTATTACGTGATCTATAACAACCCACCAGTCCTCTGCCCACGGTGGTGAAGGGAAAATGAATTCCTAATACGGTTCTAACTATAGTCACGGCAAGTTGAAACCGGCCCAGATATCTTACAGGATTGCATTTTTAATTAGAAGGTACAAGGATCTGGAACTCATCCAAATACAGTACAAAATGTGGGCTGATACATTGCTGTTCCCATACCCTCAGTATGCTTTTTCCCTTGTGGGTCTTCAATAGTGTGCCTGTAAAGAGACTGAATTCCCCCCCTCTTCCTCATGCCTGCGTAAAACTCAAACCAGATTGCACTAAGTATTATTGTGGAAGAGTTCAGACCACGTGGAGAGCTAACTGTCCACTGTACATAGCAGGCCAGTGTTCCTAACCTCAGGCGTTTCAATTCTCTCGCCTCTTATCCGTCTTTATTAGAGTCCTCCAAAGTTCACTTCACTTGTGTGGCAGAGGAGTAGGTGGACTGGAATATTTGTGGCGCGACAACAAAAGAGCTGGAATGCCCTTCTCTAAACTGGTTAATGCTGCCCACCACTCTCAGGCCGTTTCTGCCCTATTTTCCCTTTTGTCGCTCTCTATTGTCTCTTCTTCGTGTTTACTTTCTATTTCTCTCTCTGTCTTGTGTCTTCGCCCCTCTAGGAATAGCAGTCTGGTGTTGATTATGGAATTGTTTGCAGAATGCAGAGCTTGGTAACCTTGTTTACAGCAATTATGGCCATAATAAAAACATGCTGACTGCAGATATACTGGCTTTTGTTTTGAGTCTCAGAGAGGTGCCACTGACCACAAAGAGAACCTTCCCTGGGCAAAACGGAGCTTTGAAATTAACACCAAATCTTTACATCCCTGTCACTGGGCTGAGATTATCAAGATGTTGCACACACCATCAGATTTACTGTACTGTGTATGTCTACTCAACGCAGATACAAATCTAAACACGCTACTATATGCAGTCATGTATCAAACTACATGAGCCAGCGTGTCCTTACATGCACTTCCTACTAGCGTCAGAGCAACACAATGTCCCACTTTCTCTCCCCCAACACATAGTGTACTGTACAGCACTAGTTATTCACACTGATGTTACTCATTAACGTTGAATACCAGCAGACACTCAGCTTTTCTTTCCTCAGCTAGAGGTAAAAGACCCTATGAGTTCATAAGCCATAATCCTACTGTACATGTGTGCGAGTGTGTGAGGGTCTGCATTTAAGTCAGTCATCAGAAGGTATTTGCATACCCCCTTTTTTTTGTGGCCGTGCAAACATGTCCGCACAGCCAGTCCGCTACAAGTGGTAGCGTAGAGATCTAGATGTGATGTAGATCTAATGTGCATGTGTGGTGTGCTTCCTCCATGCAGATAGAATAAGGGTTCGCAGCTGTCCATATTTGTGCCTGTTTCAGAGCATAACCGAGCCTTCAGTCAGCGCTATGCACGGTCTCTTTATCTATAATCCCATACAGCTGAGCCCTGATAGGATGAGAATGAGAGCAGACACAGCCACAAGAAAAAAGAGAAAAGGCCTTTGGAGTGGTCAGGTACTTTGAACCCTTTTCTCTTTCCACGTAAATGGCGCCATGGTGGCAGATTGGACTGTATATGACATATGCACTGTATAAGTTGGCGGGGACCAACTGTTTGTACAGGAACGTGTGTTCATATCACTCCCTGCTGCACCTGTTCTGCACCTCAACTGACACCGCCTTGGGGAAAGATTGAGCAAGGGGAAGGAGAAAGAGGGCACAGGGAGGGAGAGGGCCCTTATAACTTTATGACATCTACACGTTGAGCATAAACGCAGCTGTGATGAACATAAACTGAACTGCTCAATATCCTCAGATATTAGCAGCAGATCAGGAGAAAAAGCGGGCCTAACTGAAGTATAACCAGACTTCTGCATGTACATTTTACATCAGGCTCGTTCACGTGACCGGTCAAATAAAATGACACTGTCCTACTATTTTCAAGTTCAATGTAAGTTCAATGCTTGCTTTGCATTCATTTGCAAATCTATTTATTGATTCTTTGCATCTGCAAAATATGGTTTTATAATCCAGAGTATGAGGTGTCAGAAATAAAGTATCTAAATAATTCTGTGACTGTAAGATGAAAGCACTGACCCAATTCAGTCCTTTAGTTTATGGTAATTACAATCACAAATAAAGGTCCTTCTGTCCTCAACAAGACGTTTGCTCTAATACAACAACAACAAAGCATCTGACCGGGACAGCAGAGCCCGCTACTCACTTCCTGTCTATTACCGGTCCGTGCTAGTACCCGAGATCATGATCATTGAGATTTTAGAGACATTTTGAATTATATGTGAGGACATTAAAATGTACGTATGTATGTTTTGTTAATTTATTCCTCCCTCTTATTTTTATTTTAACATAGTGTATATGTCCTGTTACAGTGATATTAAACTTATTCATGACATTTTTACTGTAAAAAAACTGTCCAAAAACAATATGCAACCTATTTATATAGAATCTGAAAAAAGCCTCACATTAAAGAAGCTGGAACCAGTAAATATTAATGTAGGATTGCACTCCAACTAACAATTTTTAATAATGTCAACCTAACATTACAGCTGCACTTTATTTTGTCAATTGATTGCTGGATCTATAAAGCATCAGATAACTGACCATCCAATTTCCCAGAGCTCGAGGCAAAAACCTGAAGATATTCAATTTACCATAATGTAGCACAAGGGAAATAAAAACCAACAGTTACTAATAATCACATTTGAGAAGATGGAACCATCAACCATCATTTTTCTATAAATCAATTATCAAACTAACTAACAGTAGAGCTACACAATCTGCCCTAAGAGGGGACTGGGTAGTCTCTCTTAGGAGCAGGGCTTTTAGCCACCTATGCTTCTCTGTAAAAGCTTCCAATTTATGGAACACTGTACCAAATCAGAAAATAAGTTGTTTTCTCCCAATTTCTCTCTTTTTCTGTTTGAATCTCCATGAGTGATGGCCTGTCCTGTGTTGCTGCTGTTGTCTCAATGTGTCTGGTTTTTGTTTCTTTGTGTGTGTTTTTTTAATGCGCTTTTGTAAAATCTATTTTATTGTTGACTACTGACAACTGACCAAGTCAACTGATGGCTCTCATAACATTTTGCCAAAGGACTACAGTTGAAAACTGGCCAGCTGGCTAACACTGGCACATTAGCAGAAATGTTAATGAATGTGTGCTGTCCTTATAAATAAATAAATGAAATGAAAAATAGCTGCAGATTCATCAACCAATCAATTAAATCAACCAATCATTGCGGCTTTATATTAATGGTTCATTCATTTCCTAAATTGTTGTTGATTAATACTTACAAATAGCACTAGCTGCAGCTCTTACAAATCCTACTGATGGACATGTTTATTGCTGTCAGAACAGAAATGTGACCGCAGCTGTTGTTCTAATAGATTGGGATACAAGCAACTCAAGCTTCTCAAGCTTACATGTATTATCATAGATGGTCATACCCATCACTTATAAACGGGACAGGGCTTCCCTGTGTTCTGCAAACCTGGTGGCCCACTGGGCCTAAGATCCCCCCCACCAGTCCTAAGTCATGGGGAATTATTTTATAAATGTATTTTTAAGAATTGGTTTAAACTGGGGTGCCTGGATATCTTACCTGGTTTAAGCGTGTCCCACATGTACTAAGGCTCAGTCCCTAATGCATGGACTGCGGGTTCCATTCTGACCTGCGTCCCTTTGCAGCATGTCATTCCACCCCCCCTCTCCTTTCACATCTCCAGCTGTCCTGTATGATAAAGGCCTAAAATGCCACAAAATAATCCTTTAAAAAACACCTGTACTACAGGTACAATGGGACAGCTCGGTCAAAAACTTCATATCATCAGTTTTGGTCTTTTTTTTCCAAATCTCCAGTTAGCTTTTAGCACCGATTCAATATTGAGCCCTATGAAATATGTCTAATAGCTTTTATAATTTCACAATTCCATCCATGATTGTGTGATCACAGAAGCTGTTAGGCTCTTCATCAATGCTGCTATCAGTCTGTGACTGGCCCAAGCCGGGCCCTCATTGAAATAAAGACACTTGCAACCGGGCTAAACAACTTTTTCTAGGGGGAAACCCTGTGGGACAGATGTAAATGGACTACCCTGACAGACACCGTTGGTATTCCCCGCAGGTGCTTCCCGTGAAAGTACGCCATGATGTCATTACAGCAGGTCCAGCACATAGTGGCTGCATTTTAAAAAACTCTGTTTCATTACCATCTATATCAGATGTCTTATCATGACCTGCAATTAGGCCAGCACGATAATCGTTATAAAATCGCTATCTTAATTCACCCTGTTCACAATTTAACTTTTAAATAACTTTGATCTTAAATTTATAAGCAAAAAAATCGTGATTCATATTTTTCCTGAAATCGTGCAGGCCTACCTGCGATTAGAAATGGGTACATTGCACAATCCCCTTAGACCTCAGAAACATATAACGACATGTAGCGGATTAACATCTCTGTGGATTTAATTTACAATAATTCCCTACGATAAGGATCCACGGTATGTAAACATCCTGCTATCTTGGTTCAAGCTGTACAGCTAGAAAAATAAGAGTATTTTGTCTATAGAACAGCAAACAGGGGCTCCCAGTGGAACTTGTAAACTAAGAACAATGTGTCCAGTCTGGTTTGCTAAAAGAAGACATTCATTGTTAGTCTGAAACTGGATAGCACTCGATACAATCATATCTGTTTCACACCATGAGATCCAGTGAGATGTCTGACAGGAGCTGCTGCAGCTGCCTGCGATTCAGATGTGGAACATAGACAAGAAGTTACATTCATGTTGCATATAGCTAAGCTGTGATTGCACAGGGTCCACACACTAACACAGCAAATTTAGTTTTTCCTGAAACATTTTCTTGAAAACATTTCTGCCGCCATCACACTGTAATCTGTCAATTTGTCAATGTTGCCTCTGACGTTTTAACTTCTGTCACAGCCTGAAATCCACGAGAATCTCACAGCATGGAAGAGACGCTGAAACAGAAGAAAGCCAGTTCTGTAGACGAGCAATACAGCTCTGTAGCTTGTCCTGTGAGCTGCTTCAGATTTAAAATGAATGCCAGGGTTGAAAGAGAACATGACTTCAGATTTC
>NC_045753.1:9042983-9052408 GCF_008692095.1 Etheostoma spectabile
TTTACTTGTTGTTTATGTGTGGGTGGTGATGGCACAGTTGATAAGACACATGCCTTTGGTGTGGGAGACCAATTCTAATTCTAATTAACCCCTAGATGCTCAAAGGCGTGCGTCTGACATATATAGCAACTGTAAGTTGCTTTGGGAAAAAAAAAGTAAAAAGCGACATGTATACGTACTAAGACCCGGGCATGAGTTTCTAATGGCTCGTTTGAAGGTGGAACACATCAATCTTTTAAAAGGACTTAAAAGGTTACCGTGTGGAGTTTCTGGGCCAGACTGACACATCGATATGGCCGATTTTATCAACCGAGTGTAGCGACGGATGTGGTGTATCATACTGTCAACTAAGTAACAAGAAATTTCAGTACAGACATGCAAATCCTATGTTTGAGGTAGTTGTGTTGATTTTAGTTACAGCAGTTTGTCCATCTAAGCGCAATGACAAGTTTATTTTTCAGCTATAAAATATCCGGCTTCATGGTCATAATAACAGAAGGATCCCTTGAATTTGGTTGTATATTTAAAAAATGTTTTACATCAGCTGATTTATCTGATCGTTTTAGCTTTCACATATTGACACAGCATCAAACTCCAGCATTGGTCCAGTTCTGCTTTTGACCAGAGTTTATGTGAGTGGATTTTCTTGTTCCTGTACACTACTAGCAAATGATAAGACAAAAATAAGACAAGACAGAAAATGATGCATATCATATCGCGTTAGAATAATTTCATTATCAAGAATATACAGAGACCATTGAAGTTATATCAAAGTTCATTTTTACTTGTGAACACAAGGAGACAGTTCCCACACTACAGAATAGTACAGAAAATGCCGGACTGAAAGCTCTCTACAGCTGCTTATTTATACAAACTGGATGTTAACACAATGTCATGGCAAAGTCGATCTAATCAGTTTTTCTAATCGGCTCTGAGAACCTCCTCTGCTTGCTCTACCCCCAGAAACATCCATTCACAAGGACAGTTGATGGCTCCATGGTTATCTTGTTTAGAGGGATCAGTATAATATGGTTTTATTATGCAAACAGTTTTAATAATAATCAGAGAAAAAGTATGTATCATCATTTTTCTAACATATTGTATATTAGTCGATCCACAGAGAATTATTCAACATGTTAGGTAGATTTCTCGCAGTACAAACAAGGTATCGAGCTTGCACATAAAAGACAATCTGAACAGGTCCTGGTGGTCAAACACAACCAGCCTTCGAAAGCATCACAAAGACTTTAGCTTCACCCTTGCACGCGGCTGCATCAACTCCAGTTAAAAAAAAAAACTCGGCTCTGAAAGGGAAGCAACTATTATCCAAAACACCAGCTCCTCTATGACTACTGTGGTTTTCACGTATCTGGTTTAGCCTCGTCCTCCTGGTGACCCCAAACAGAAAGCCTGTCTTTAATACAGATGAAATGAGTGAAATGAAATTGCAGTCTATGAACAGAGAGCTGCAAAAGAGGAACATTTTCAGCTTAGCTGAGGAGGCAAAAACCACTTCCTTTTAGTGAATGAGAGCTGTTCAAGAAACCGCACATTTTCATAAAATACCACCCACTCCGCCTCCACGATGCTGCAACCTAACATTACCACTGCACTTTATTTATTTACACAACTATATAACCAGACGGCAGAAAGCAGCGAGCACTTCCCCTTTCACGACAAAAATCTCGAGACGTTACAGCAACATGCCTACAACGCTGCACTGCGGCCCAGCCAAGAACCCTGGCTACAACACAGGTAAAGCCACTGATCACGGTGTTAAATTAATCACAAATTAAGATGCACAAAGACAGACTAATTCAACATGGTATTAGCCAGAATCATTAGTCAGTATTGTTTCCTCAGTTCCTGGAAATGTCCTTTAGCAGCATGCTTGGTAATTTCTAAAATAATCCCTGGCTTCTTTGCAGAGTAAAAAAAAACGTATACTGTCTAGACATCCAAGAGTCTCAAGGCAGGTTATTAAGTTAGTCTATTGATTACCCAGGAAATATGCTTATTCAAATGTCACTAACAAAGAAGGAGAGAGCATTAATGAAGCGACAGCTCGCGCACACATCCGTCCAACTGTAATGGTTTCATTTTAAATGTCATTGTGTCTTTATTGCACAGCATTAACGGTCATAAAGCTTATTTCTTCCGGTTAGTGCTGGGTAGAGCTTGAATGGCCATCTGAGAAAATTAAATTCACTCAAATTGAAATTGAGGTTGAGTACAGGAGCTGTCCAAAAGTGTGCACTGGGATTACTCAACCAGAAGGTGAGTCTAACTGTTCAGAGAATAAAAGTAATTCAACCGCTGGCTCCAAGCCCACTCAAAGTTTGCCCGTCCTGCTTTACGGTTCCCCAGACTTCCCTGGTTGGAGATAAATGTCAGCAGAGCTTAGAGATTATCTGTGTATGAATCCAAATGTCTTTTTATTGTGTGTGTGTTTGTGTGTGTTTGTATTTGCCTGTGTGCATGTGGATGTTTGTACATATTTGTCCATTTGATTGTGCATGTGTGCATGTGTGCATGTTTGCACTTGTGTCCGTGAATGTGTGCCCAGGTGGGGGTGTGTGTACTCGTCTGTGTTTGTTAGTGTGTGTGCCAGAACGGGAAAGTGATTCCTGTGATGGGCATGACAGATGGACGGGGAGTGGCTCAGCTTGTTCTCTGAGCCACCTGAGAAACACGAGGGCCGGATGAGTGTGCCAATGCTCACCTCTCATCCCTCTGACAGGAGTCAACTTGTTTTGATTGATGTACTAGCCCCTTGCAAAACATAGGCTAATTGCTGATGTGAAATTGTTCTGCACTACACAAGAGAAAAGTACGATCACTGGACTGGAGTGAGGTTGTGTTTTGGATCTGGTTGTTTTATCAGCAAAGACCAATGTACAATCTATTTTTTAGCCAGCCCTGAGCGTCACTTTCTGGTTAAAGTTGCACATTTTGGTAGATTCTGTTAGCTTATTAATGTGGCTGCTGTGAGGCTGTAAATGTAACCCTGGAAAGATACGTGTAAACAGAGAAAACACAGGGAAATGGTTTATGGGTAGCCATAGGTGTCAGAGCAACACATGTGCACACATATCTCACTAACAAGATGTGGAGACCTAAGCCTCAAACACGTTGTGGTTGATCCAACTTCCTGTAGGTAGGCAGGGTCAAAACAAGACAAAACAACCTGAATTACTGTAACACAGAAACAGCCTTGCAAATGTCTAACACAACAACACACCTATACATTTGCATACTGTATGTGCAGCCCAGAGAAACATTGTTGAGAAAAACGTTGTTACCCTAAGCAACTTGCCAAAGGGCAAAATGCAAAAGGCTCTCTGGATGCCGGGTTCTGCACTCAGCCAAACACAAAAAAGCAGCACTCTTGGTTTTTGGAGCGGCTGTTGCAAGGCCAACAGACTTTGGAAAAACAGTCTTGCTGATTGGGCCATGTTGATTTTCTGTTTTTACAATCTCTCTTTCATTTATATCATATCCATAATTTAAGCAAGTCAAGTTTTGGGACCTGCCTCATTTGGATCAAGTAGCTCATAAAAATGAGGTATACAAAGGTCAGTAGGCTACGCCTATTGCTTGAATGGGTCTACAGATGTTATCTCAATGCTTCAGACACATGTTCAATGAATATATTGATATAATTCATATAATGGTTACAGATCTCAGTTTAATCTTTGAGTTTTAGTTTTTTTTTTTTAAACTGATTCTATACTGGATTCCGATTCAACAAACTGCTGCACAGTGCACCGTGCAAAGCCTTGAGTACACATATAAATCATGAAATTGCAACATGAAAAGGATCATAAGTCAACATGAGCACTGCTGTGAAGCGAAGGCGTGAGCTGTCACTGAGGCCCAGCATGTTCGCCTCTAGATAGCGGCGGTGGCAAACAGAAAAGTGCACATTCAACACAGCGCAAGACAACGCTCTTCAGAAAGGGAGCTGACTGCTGCAGCTCAGGGTTGGTGAACTGTGCGATGCTATACAGACCTGCCGCCAGCACACATTATGAAAAAAACGGGCCCAAAATAATCTTTTGCTGCAACGGGCTAATTCTAGTGTGTCCATTTAGTCCCTTGTCAGCCCACAGTGATTTCTCAGTACTCCACATGAAGTGCAGAGATGTTGACATGTTTATCCCGGTAGCACAAAGGTGAGGTACGAGTCTAGTGAGAGGAGAGGATGTGACAAGTTTTTTTCCACATGTGATTTGTTTTGTAAACAAAGGCTGCTAACACAGAAGCCTGCTGTCCATTATATATGCTACCCCATGATATTCATGTGACAGAGAGAGAAAGCTGTGCTCATACATCTCATTTGGAACAAAGAATAACAGCTCTCAGAATAGAAAGCTGCAGACTTTTAGTTTACGGAAACAGCACTAATCCATATTGTATTTTTGATCATTGTCAAGTTTTTTTGAGAGGTCTTGACAGGCAAATAGCACAGGAAGCTGATAAACATGAGTGAGCGGAACATATGTGCTGTACAGCTCAGATGTACTATACATACAGGATCTGATATCTGCACCTGTGGAAATAAGACACTGTTTTGCAGCATGAACATTTAAAACCAACCCCAACTGCCCATCCAGTTCGACACACTTCTGAGGTATCAGCGTAACTATACACTTACATGGCTGTAGGATCAAAGGTAATTAAGTATATGCGGAAACAGGAATTTGAGTGACTTTAGCATCAAACATGTCAACCTGCAACTGAGGTGTGCACAAAGCTATGAAAACATGTCTTACCTTGGTGGTGAGTTTTCTTCACTTCAGTGTTGTGTCTTTAAATCTCATCCCAGATTTCATCCCAACGTAGCTCTCAGGGAACTCTGTAATAAGAACAGACGATCTGTGATTCCTCCAAGTCATTGCCAACGTGAGAAAAACTTCCCCTGTGCCAGACTGGCTTACAGAAAGAGTTATCCAAATCCTACAGATAGACACAGCTCTGTACAAGGAAACCCACATGGCCACAGATGCATGCATGTCCTGCCGGGGATGACTTGGGGGGGGGGGGGGATTCACTGAGTTCATGAGAGGAACATCCCAGAAGTAGGTGGAAGGTTGTCTTGTCTATGCAAACCGGTGTTAGATTTTCATGTGACCAGCTTACCACTAAAAGGCTTAGTAGTTTATTCCTTTAGCCAAATGAACTTGAGGCTTAGGCTGGCCAGAAGAATGAATGAATGAATGAAATGAATAAATGAATGAAACCTTTATTGCCCCAAGGGGAATTTGTTTTGCCACATTTGGGAGCCATTCAAACATTAAGCACATACAACAGTAAAACAGTAAATAACCATAGACAAAAAAGACAATAAAAAAAAAATCAGACCAACTTTTTGATCTGACAGATCAAAAAGAGTTAACCTTGCTAGATGTCAAAAGTGGTACTAATAACTGTGTTACTACTTCAATTAAATAATTACAGGCTTCAGGCGATAATAACCAGACAGGCAGCACTTATACTGCAACTCAACATGTCACAATAATAAAAATTAGCAAACACATCATCAAGATGTAGATGGGAGATGGATATCAGCATGCATGCTTGACATACCTGCTCAGAAACCCCAACGGTAACACTTTATAATAACCATCACTAAGAAATGGGTGGGCCTGTAACAATTATTTCATAATTGTTTTTTTACATATTCACGGTTTCTTTGAACATAGCTGATTAGTGGTTGGACTGTTGAACTAAAACAATGCTATATGTAGGTACAGTCTATACACGTTCATAGCAACAAAAATGACAAGGGGGGATACAGTTTAAAAAAATGTAATGACATTAAATATGCATTTCCTTCATAGGCTGTGTATTTGTGTTACTACGTTACCTTGGTCACATAATATTGATATAATCATAAAAATGATCATTCTAATTAGCCATAGTGGATGGGTTGTCCTGAATGAAATAAAATGTAGCTAATTAATGAGGGAAATATTGAACAGAGCGGAGGTGCTGTCAGCTGCTGCTCCTCCTGCGCAATTAGGCAGATGCTTTGCATGTCTCACAGAAAAAGATTTACACAGTGCATAAAGGTACAGGATTATGACGGTCGCCACCAAATGGAAATGTTTGCATTAGCTTGTGCTACATCAGCTGTGCCGGTGTTTTTCAAAATCCGTTTCCCTGTCGAGATCTCTTCCCCACTACCTAAACCAAACCCTCGTAGCATTTTAACAGTAGGGAATAAGATGGACGGGGATCAGACTTTGACACACCGGTGCGGGTGACACAGCGCTATGTTAAAATCAGCTGCTACATGTGGAGGACGTACAGGAACTAAAACTGTTGACATAAAAAAAAATGTATATATTTTCAGCAAATATCTTTGTTACAACACGATTGAGCTAACTCAATCACTGTCATGCTAACGTTAAATCACACCCTCTTGTTTAATATTGCTTTTAGGTGAACCGAATATGATCAAACATGGGATAAGCCTCATAACCGGAACATTCATGTCCAAAAACACAAAGATGCTAGCACCTTGGGTCTAGCGATAGCATCGTCCATAGCAACCACTGGCACTATCAGTGGTGGTTTGAGTCATAAAAATGGATAGAGAAAAGATTGAGAGAAATACATTTATTAATTAGGGCCCGAGCGCCAACAACAGCAACGGCACTATTGAAACTGAAGGAATTCTTCCTTTTTTTTGGCGAATATCAGATAACTGTTAAGGATGTCGCCTAAAGTCTTCAAAAAGCACAATTGCATAATAAAGTGAGACACTGACTCAGGAACAAAGGTAAACAATACCTAGTTTGCAGCATTTTTGTAAAATGTTGATTAATTCGCCCACTTTCACAAATATTTTTGAGGCAGAAAAGATCATTACCAGTGGCATTTTTGATTCAGTATTTGAAAAAGAAACGGCGGAAATAACAGGTTGCTTTGTTGTCACTTTTTTATTATAAAAGTAAGCATATTATGACATTATTAATACATCTGTAGTTTGTGTGTCTGATCATGATGGAGAGATACACACACCATGTAGTTATTAAAATTTCAACAGCAATAATAAATGCTTGTGGAAAGTAAAACCAAGCCAGAAACATTTTCAAAGTGTATTTCATTAACTTCCTGTCATTCAACAATTCTATTTATTGACGGTCCATTTCAGCTCTGATTGAAACACAAAGACACACGCGTCCTCCGATACACACGCAATATCATGACGTCTTGAGCACGTTAAGATACATTTTTCCCGGTTGTGTCATTATTTGATGACATTCAGCCAAGTAGCATTACATTCTCATATTTCCACCTAACTTGGCATGCGGCACACAAAGGTCCACTCCTATCTCTTGCATTAGGAAGACAATGAAATTATTCATTTTGAATGGACACAAACGTGACTGCTTGTTGCAAGCGTTATCAAAGAAACAGAATTGGAGTTCTTTTAGTATCGTTTTGTGTCTCACAACTTGCGCTGTCTCACAAATCAAAGTCAGTAGATAGAAGCTGCCCTTAGCTGTAGCCTCATGTAGGGCAAATAGTAGTGTTATTCCATACTTCGTCTCAGCTGTGGTAACCACTTAACTGGGATCATTCCCAAAGAATATCCTACATTAGATTTTAAAAGGCAGTAAAGCCTTTTGAGGGCCTGTATTTTTTTTACAAAATGCACTAGAAGCTTTTTATAATTGAGCATTTTTACAGAGAGACTGCTTCCATAACTCAGATCAAAAGGTAAAGTAATGAAGTAGAAGTAAATAAACTGAATACATTTATGTGCATATCCTTTTATGTTATTCAATATTCTTTTGGAATTCTCCCTTTAGTTAAACATCAAACTGAATCCATACGTAATGTTAAAGGTCCCATGGCATGAAAACTTCACTTTATGAGTTCCCCCAGCCTGCCTCTGGTCCCTCAGTTGCTAGAAATGGTGATAGGTGTAAACCGAACCCTGGGTATCCTCCTCTGCCTTTGAGAAAATAAAAGCTCAGATGGGCCTATCTGGAATCCCCTTATGACCTCATAAGGGGCAAGATTCCAGATCAGCCCAACCTCCCCTTTCTATGCTTTGCCCGCCCAGAGAATTTTGCCCATGAGAGAGAGACATGATGGCATTCAAATGCAAAATGGAAGTTGGTCAAGGCCACACCCCCCACCCTCCACCTTATTCTTTTCTGATGTGCTAAATAAAGAAATAAAAAATAAAAAGGTGAAGTACTCAGGGTGCTTCAAGCAACAGTTTCTTAGTAGTGGTCAGTGTGGCCATGCATCTGATTCTCCGGCTAATCCATATGCTAAGCCAGCTCTCAGCCACTCGGGGAGGGATTAATATGCATTGGCACAGGCGGGACAGATAAGATGGCCAGCTGCTTGGAGTCAGGGCTAAACTTGACAGCACTTAAGCTCACCTACAGTATATCCTGCATTTTATTTTAACCCAAGAGAGAGAGCTACAGGTTGGTATTGCACGTAGGTAACGGTATGGTAATGCTTTAGTCTTGTTTAGAAGTAAAATTGTACAGCAACACCTGAAAACCCTATGTAGCACCAAGGCTGAGTATCACAACCAGTGTGCTGTGATCGGATGTTTGTATAGATTATTCCCTTTTTGTTTGATCAGATATATCCGGATCCAAGACTGGGCATCAAGAATCGGTTCCAACTTGGAATCATTTCAAAAATTTGGATTTCAATTGAATCGTTTCTTTAGTAGAATCGTTTCAAATCCAATTTAAAACACAAAATTTAGGTTTCGGTAGCGGCCCCCGTACGCTCTGTTAAAGGGAATGTTAAGGGGACAACACAAAACCTTTATCCATGAAACGGGTATTTGTGTGTGTAGTTTGTCAATGTCCGTCATGTTTGTCCTTTTAATTAAAATGTACTTTGAAACAACCTAAATTTTACAGCATAAGTTCTCTGAGAATCTCTTTTGTATCCAGGAAAACATAGTATTGTAACTGAAATGTCCCTAACATAATTGATATTGAATCTGGAATGTTATGAAACCGGGATCTTGTGAAACGGAATCGATTTAAGAAAACCCCCAGCCCTAGCTGCTCCTTGGGCCTACTTACAACACTGAACCTGATCTGATCATATTCTGAAAAACTTAGAAGGGAAACACTAAAAAAACCTGATACAGTATCCGTTTTTACACCAGTTGTTCAGGCTTACTTTTTATCTTTGGACAGAGCCAAGATAACTGTTTTCCCTACCTTCAGTGTTCATGCTAAGCGAGGTTAACCATTCCCAGACTCCAGACCCGTATTTAACACAGAAAAGAGATTATATTCATCTTTTTATCTCACTCTCAGAAAGAAAGCAAGTGAGTGAAAACAAGTGGAAAGCGCCTACTGACTGTTACTGCAGAAATTTAGAGGGGGCAGAATCAACTGTCAAGCAGCCAACAATTAACGTCACAG
>NC_045753.1:9052418-9054166 GCF_008692095.1 Etheostoma spectabile
TTACAAGATGGCTGCCCTAAAAAAATCGCAAAACAGTTGAAAATCACTCAAATCCTGGAACAGTGCGTTTGTGGCTGTGAAACAGAATTACTGACTGCTTATTAGTAGCTGCACTCAAAACATTCTTGAACAAGCTCCACAAAAGGTGAGATTCAAGGTCTGTTGGACAAACCAGATGTTCCATTTTTACAGGAGAAGAGAGTTCACGAATGAGGACAAACAGTTGAATGCACAGTCAATGATTCTCTTTGAAATGCTTGAATGGAGTTCAAAAGACGAGACTACAGATTTTTTTTTTTAAACTGCATTTCATTAAAAGTGGCCATCCATTCTTCAACTCTTCACATCAATAATGTCTCTCTTATTTTCAATAAGCCTATGAAAGAAAGGCTGTCTCATATTCAGGCCAATACAGTATTATATAAGCCTGCTCATCTTTTCTGCAATCATCCTCTTAATTGTGAGACACAGCGCATTTTTTGAAAATACATTTAAATCTTCACCTTTGTTTTCAGAAAAAAAAAGTTTAAACTTCATGAAGTATTGTCTCTCTCTTTGCCTGTGAGTTTGACATGGTATGTCTAACAAATCGGTATGCCGTTCCCGCAACATTTTGCAGGCAGACTGGGAGGCTTAAGCTTCACAATAAAAAAAGCTTGACAGCATAACCCGAAACTTAACTGCAGCCATTGTTAATCTTTTTAGACAAATCTGACATTTGGGACAGCGCTGTTTGTCTAAAGCTTTTTATTATAAACATCCAGGTTTTTAAAAGGATACAGGACCATATATTCAAACTTTTCATGCTGTTTCTTTTGTGAGCTGTTCTGTTATACTTTCAGCGTGTTTTTCTGCTTTTGAGCTGCAACAGTTAGTCCATTCAAGTAGTCAATTGACATAAAAAATAAATCAGCTAATACATCTTTTTTGTTGTTGTCACTATTCAAAGCAACATTGCCCAATAAATGCTTTCAGCCTCTTCAATGTAAGGAATTTCTGTTTTATACCTTTGTAAACATTCTTGCTTTTTTTTATAGAAAAGATTAATCAAGAAAATGAATGGCGTTAGTCTCATTACAGCAACAGAAGTAATTTACAGTATTTCACTTTTTGCACCTCACTAAATAATTTTCTTGCTGTGGGAGGGTTTACTGCTGAATGAATTCTGAGGGGACCCTGGTTGCAGTCAGTTTCTGAGAGCTGCCACCATGCCCACAACTAGGACTTTCTAACAGAAGTGGGCTAAGTGCTCTCGATGCCAGAGAAGCAGACTGGCAGATACTGCAAAACCACCCACTCAGTCACATGCACGTATTTGCATATTATGCAAATTGAGTTACTTAAATCTGTTAATCTGTACACGTGTGTGTAAGAGAGCTCCTTGCCAAAGCAACTTACTATCTACTGTGACACACTGACATCACTTAACATGTGTGACCTACAGGACTTTGCATTTCCATTTCAGGCATTCAGCTGATGCTCCAATGCAGACTGCCTCATACAGAATAAACTTTATTTCCTTTATTGTGACATTGTTACACATGTTTTCCATTAACGCTCATTCCAGGTTTAATCCAATTCATTGTTCCTCCAAGGCTCTGTGTATAGAACAAGTCATTTCCACACAGGATTAATCCAGTGTGCTTTACTTTTAGAGCAATCTGCTGGTTTGTATAGTTTAAAAGCTTAGCTGTTACATATGGACTCGGATGGACACACACACATACAGAGAGAGAGAGAGAGAGAGA
>NC_045753.1:9054176-9058664 GCF_008692095.1 Etheostoma spectabile
GAGAGAGAGAGAGAGAGAGAGAGAGAGCTGTACTGTAACTGAGCCAATGTGCAGATTGATTGGCTGGCTTGTGTCCAAATTAAAGCTTGTCCTCTGCAGACATGACAAGCATAATAACTCTCTACTCTCTTTGCACATTTTCTTGGCCAGGGAAAGTGAGAAGAGGGAATAAACAAATGCATTAGAGAAAGTAAGAGAAAGTAAGAAAAAGAGGTGCAATTGGATAATGCCTTGACACCCATCGCCGAAAAAGGACTGCCTGGCTTTCAGATGTCTGACCCATTTTCTGCTCTGGCTCTCTCCCTCTCCTCCTTTCCCTCTAATTTCCTTTCTTCCTCTAATCTACAGTAAGAAGCTCTCTGACTGGGATTCTTTGAGCTGCAGCGAACTGTGCATTCCTATGAAAGCCAGTGAAACAGGACCCAAACCTACACACTAAAACACAATACACAAATACCCACATAGCCATCCTACCGTTTGGAACGACAATAACTGGAAAGAGAAGACTATGCTATGTTTCATTGTGACAAAGGTTTTATATTCTCTGTGTGGGCTTTTATGGAAATGTGTTTGTGTGTTAGTGTGTGTGTATGTGTATGTGTATGTGTATGTGTGTGTGTGTGTGTGTGTGTGTGTGTGTGTGTGTGTGTGTGTGTGTGTGTGTGTTAGTGGATGAACACTATGCATAATGAGCAGCCCCTGCTCCAACTGAGACAGTTCAATAATCAATTATTCACTCGCTGGAAATACACTTGTGATAATAAAAAAAAAATCTGTTCATAGCTGTTAGATGCAAAAATTAAAATGTAAATTTACTGCATTTCTGAGGAATGGCATTGAGTCCCATAAGGCTGTAATGTTAAATAAGTTACATGCAATTTTGAAGTGACATTTCCCCTGGTAGCATAGGTGCATATTAGCATTTTCACATTATATAGTCATCTCTGCATTACTATATTTGGCCACATGTGGTGATACAACATAACTGAGCATCTGCATGTTTTAACTCCATCTTCACTGTAAATGGTTAACCTTTAGGTCTCTGCAAGTGAATTTTAAACGGATGTTCCACCCAAATTACAGTAGAAAACTCTACAGTTCAACAAGGACACTTTTTCCAGTAATAGATGTTGCTTTTGAAATGTTTTTAATTTCTTCCTGTAATTTTTCAACACTTTGACCATCACAAACTACACTCCATTCAGAAGTCTCAAAAACCTAAAAAAGTATTAATTAAATAAAAATGCATAATCCTTAAGTTTTCATTCCTGGTTGATTTGCAGACCCACATGCTTACCGTGGAAACAGCAAGTGCGGGAATCTCAGTTTTCACACTTTTTTTTTTTAAATATATATATCAGCCGATATACCGGCATATCAGATTTTTAATTAACCAAATATTTGTATCGGCATCGGCTATAAAAATCCTTTATCGGTTGGGCTCTAGTAGGAATATATTTGCATTAAATGGAGGCGGCGATGCAGGTAGAGGTAAAGTCTGGCTTTACAGTAGCAGAGCAGACATGCTCAAGTGACAATCTGTGGGAAAACAAGGTGAAGGACTCCCACAGGCAGAGGGTAGACGAGGCGAAAGATCACCTTCGGTCAGCTAATCCTCCATGGTCAGATAAGGGTAACACTTGTGCCACACACACACACACACACACACACACACACACACACACACACACACACACACACACACACACACACACACACACACACACACACACACACACACACACACACACACACACACACACACACACACACGGTGAAGCAATGGACTGTAAACAATGTTCTTCCACATGATTCCCACACAAACAGATTACACTAAACTCACTGTCAAACACATGATCCGTACCTTACCATCTCTCCCTTTATGCTAGTTTCTCTAATGCTATCTGTTTATATATCTCTCTCTCCCTCCCCCTTTCCCTCTCTCTTTCTCATACACAAACACGAATAGATGGTCAGCAGGGTCAGTGCTGCTCGTCTTGGCACAGAAGAGGACTACAGATCTGAGGACCAGCTGGAGCCTGTCCAATATGGCCAAGAGTCAGAGAACACAAGCAGCATTTGGAGCCTCTTCTCGTGGGCCGACACCCTGACACCCTGGGCCGGCATCCAGCCAAATCTTTACGCATGCGTCGATTCGATTATTCTGACCGTTTACTTTCACACCTAAGGGTTTTACTCACAGTCCTATTAAATACATTACAAAAAGCATAGCATTTGCTTGAAAGCACAGCCTTGTAACTCATGATTCCTTGCCACATTTTTAAAACAATTCAGTTTTTGGAAAGATTAGGATTTATAAATGTAATCAGATGATAAACAATTACCCATGGTGGGACTATGTGTTGTATGTTGTATTCTGAGTTCAACAAAAGTACTCTGCTATGACTACAATCATCTGCAACAGTGCTTTTCCTTTTGTCATAACTGTCATCAATAGCATGAAATCTTATTTTTCTGTCATCAAAATTCACAAATTCCACATGTCAAAGTCAAAATAATTTAAATAAAATTAGTTAATTACAAACTTGACAAATCACTGATTTGATACAGGAAGCTGCTTCAGTTACACAGGCTTGTTGGCAGCTATTGGCTGCCCTCTGTGTCGTCCTGCATTAAACAAAGTCAAACAGTTGTTGGGTACAGCATTAAACACTCACTTGAGAGTTTAGACAGTGCTGTACAAACAGAGAACTGGCTGGGTGAAAAATGAACTGTAAGTGCCTTTGTGCAATACCGTACATAGGGATATACATCAATTCAAAGTACAGAACGCAACATGTGTTTATCACAAGGTTGTATACTGTACAAGCTTGAGTGATAACATCTTAACTGAGAATATGTTCTGGAACATGAATGTGCGTGGATGTGCCTCTGCTGGTGAAGATTCTTTATTGCCACATACAGATATATGTAGCGATGGTGTGAATGCCTGTTTGGAAACGCGTGCATATAAGTTGTATTAGTTCAAAGTGTGCAGAGCTTGCATGCAACTTCCTGGAATTTGTTGTGCCCATTGTTGCCATGCCAAAGCAACTCAAGGGAGATACTGTACACTAATCCCAGAGTGACTGCCTTACACTTTGCCTATTGAGTTTCCAACTGTCCAGGCCAGCTATGTTGATGGAAACATGAGCTTGTCTTCTACACACCAAACACATGGAGACGCTGCAGAAAAACAGACAGTGCTCACACAAACAACCTTGCATATACTCACACACATGCACGTAGAAGCGTTACACACACAGACACACACACAACACAGCTTGTGCCACATGCCAACACATGCAATTGTGTTAAAGATGAGGTGTTATTTTCAATACTAGCAAGAAACCAAATAATTTTTGACTATGTTAGTATCTCTGGTATGCCTGAGTTTGTCGACTGGCTGCAGTTGAGACAACTCGGGTGAAGAATGAATACGCCTATTAGATCAGTTAGTCTCCCAATATTTTTTCAAAGACAAACACGCACACGCGCGCACGCGCACACGCACACGCACACACACACACACACACACACACACACACACACACACCTTCAGGGCTTTTGGCATTAGATTGGCGTCCTGGATCCCAGTGCGTAGCTCTCAGTTGACTTGGCCAGCAACACAAACAGGTAGAGATGAAACACCCAATCTGCCTCTGGTAAACTGCAGAGCAAATCCCTGGTTTAATGATGCATTCAAATTGGACATTGATATCTAAGTTTGAGAGAATGATAGAGGCCTTCTTATAGTGATACGTTAATGATTGTTTACATGCTCCACATTGCTCCTAGTACTTCACCTTTTTAAAGGCTTACTTCTTTCAGAGTGTTCATAATCAACAGAATGTCCTTTTGCAGCAGCCTTCTGGATGTGGATATAATTATGTTTGATTTCTTTTCATTATTAGGAACATCAGACTGCCAGCACTAGAGCGGTTAAACCATCTTTTGTTTGATTATTTACTAGAGCGGAACACATTTCCCAATCCTGTACACACCTTTTACATGAATCATACCCTCAGTGCATTAAAATCTCACTCCAAAGGAGGAATTCAAATGATTTAAGCAAATGTCACGCCTAGTATGAAATGAGTAAACATTGACATTTGAAGTACATGAATTTTTATCAACAAAAATTACAATTAGAAAACAATTAGCCATTAATAATAAATCATAAATATTTAACCCACCAACAGGTTTCCCATTTTATCTTCTCTTTAAGCAGCTTTAAGTTTGGAATAATCATCTTATTCTACACGGTCTGACAGTATTATATTGGGCTGCAACTAATGAACGTTTATTTTCTGTATTAATTAATTTGTCTATAAAATGTAATATTCTTAAAATGCCCATTAACGCCCACGCATTAAAAAAACAGATATTTGGTTTAGAATGGCTGCACAGCATTTTGAAATAACAGGTTTAAAAAGGTTAAATGCATACGGACAGCGTGATATTTATATATATATATATATATATATA
>NC_045753.1:9058674-9076507 GCF_008692095.1 Etheostoma spectabile
AAAGTGTCATGCCACTAAGTGGCCCATCCCAAATGGAATTACATAACACCAATACAAAAGTAATTTCATTCAGAACTTCCGGTCCACTATCCACACACAACATACACAACTTTGCACAAAATAAAAAACACAAAAGAAACAGCGGCCACAACACAAAAGTGTAACCCATAAAATGTCAACTAAACATTACACGCTACAACTAAAACTACAAACAAATAAAAATGTAATAAATAAATAGCTTAATATATGTCACTACCAAACAGTAAGTAAAAGAAAAAGGGAAAAAGTCACTTTGCCCCTTTGTAGCATCCTTTTTAAGGTGAGCTCTGCCTCTAAAGTGGGGTTGCTGTCGGATATGACAAATTATTTCCATTAAGCCACAAGGACAGAGTGACACGGACAAAATTTATGTTATAATATAAAATTTAGTATTCAAAATTACACGCTAAATGCTAAAACGTTATGTAAATCACAATGATCATCTCTTTTTTTAGATCATCCTTTAATTACTGTCATCATAAAATACAAAATATACATGAAAGCTGTCAGAGATTCAAATGTCAAGTGTCTCAGTGTGCAGGGATTTAAGATACCTGAGGGAGTTTGTTTATGCCAAAGCAGTGATACATCTCTCTTTATTCATCAAACTCATTGTGTTGACTCATTGTGTTTCCTGTTACCAGCATGCCCCTCCATGAACCTCAGGAGAGCTGGATATTAGAGAGAGTTTGACCAACTAGGGAATCGAATGTTCTGAGCTATGCCGTTATGCGATTGGTTTACAAGGTGGTCATGTGTTTTTTGGACTCCATGTTAGAAACAAATATTGATCTGATTACCATTAACATAGTACATGGAATAGTGTAAAATGTAATAAATTATTTTTAAAAAATGACAAATCACTGAAAGAAATGGCCAACTGTTCTCTCTTCGACTTGTGATAATAAATTACATTGGACAAACATAGTAATACTATCATTAATGCGTAACATGCCGCCAAAAAAGTTCTAAAACTGCTTTACAAATGAATGAAGTTTGAAGTTAGCCATGCTTTATGCTAGCGTTAGCTTTCTCACTAGCACTCCGTGTACCTAAATGATTGTGATCTTGCCACGTCATATGGCTTTTGGTCTCAACCGAGTCCAGGTGTCTTTATTACGTTCATAATAATATTGGAGGGAAAGTGAAAAACAGCTTGGAGGACAGGGATGTTGTTCGACTTTTCACAAGTTTAGACAGCTAGCTAACGCTACGCCGACATTTTGTAACGTTGGCACCTGCTACGTAAATATTACGACTGCCCTCGAAGTTTCCTATAGCTGCGTCCATGTCGTCAACATAAGACCTGTGGCGTTAGTGCTCCTTTTGTATCATAATTGTATTGAATGAAATATTAAGCATTGTTCTTCCGAGATGTGTGGGTTTTTGTTATGTTACACACGTAGCTAATTGGCTATAGTTAGCCTGTACGTATGCTAGCAGATATTAGAAAGGTAAACACTGCTCAGAGACTTATAAGACGACATGGTCCCTCACTACAATGGGAATTTTTTAGAGGCCCATTTATTTACCAAAATTAGCACTTTATTTTTAATGGCATATTCGCCCCATAGGTTTACATTGTAGAGTCATCTGACATTGGTATCCAATATGGCACCCTTATATAATGGAAATATAATGACAGAAATTTCCCCCCACCATCTATATTTAGCATATGTGTTCTCCACTCTGATTTTCACAAACTCTGAACAAAATGCACTGGCCTGGCTCAACAAGTGTGCAGACTTTAGTTTCTCTCAAAAGCATTGCACTCAGAATAACAGGAGGAAGGAAAATAGATTCCAGCTTCAGAGGGGTTTAGGTATGATGTCAGAAAAGGCATTTTCCTCAAACAGAAAAGTGGTTGGTTGGCAGTAAAAGAGAGGCCCAGTGGAGAGTGGGTCACTGTCAGTCACACTTCGAAGAAGCCAAACTAAACTCTGAAGTGATCTTTAACCTTACAGACAGTCATAACATAAACCAAAGTCTAATTCTTCAGCCAGGGGAACATCTCACACACATCCACACTTGTTGCCCCAGTCAGACAGGCTTGAGATTCAACCACAGTTAAAACCAGATGTGAACTAAATCTAGGGCATACTCCAAGTGGGGAAGCAGCTTGCTGTAAATTAATAGGAAAGCTGTATAACCACTGAAAAGAAGCGCCCTGCCATAACTCAATATATTAAAGCCTTAGTAGGGCTTAAAAGCACAATCCATAAGCTTAAATGACTTATTTTTTTAATGGCTAATAACAAAACACATGACCAGATACAGATATATCTTATGAAGACATACCTGTACTGTTGTTGTGTGTACTGTAATGCCACGTCTGCAGTTGTCAATGGGTACATTAAGAGATTGTACTGGATCCAACAGAATGTAACAATATTAATGGGGCGCCTGGAAAGCTCACCTGGTTGAGCATGCGCCCCTTGTACAAAGGCACTGTCCTTACTGCAGCAACCGCGGGTTCACATCCAACCTGCTGCCCTTTTCTACAGGTCGTTCTCCCTCTCTCTCCCGTTTCACATCTCAAGCTATCCAGTCTAATAAAGGCCTAAAATGCCCAACAAATAATCTTGGGGGAAAAAAACAATATTCACATATTGAGTTGCCAAGTAATGTTGTGATTAAGAGTGAAAACCATACTATGTTCTATCAATTTATGACAAACCTCCAAACCATCTGACGATATTTGTCGTTCATTCCTTCCCTCTAATACAGTAAACCAAAAGTATTAGACATACAGTTGAAATAGTTAGCACTAACTCACTCAAACATGGTTACGGTTGCTATGGTTTCTGGGTTGAATGACATGTTTTGTTGAAAAGGTGTGAGACGGTGGGCAACAGGCTTACAGATTACAAACAGGTAGCAATGAAACTCCAGCCTTTCTCCTGCGTAGCCAACTATTTATCCAGCTCTTAGTACAGGTTTTTTGAGTAATGGAGGCTTTTTTGGAGCATTAAACTCACTATGGGATATTAAAAAAGGTCACTGAATGAGATGGTTACACTTATTAAATGCTGACCTATATATACACACAGCACGGTTGAAGAGCAGAGTAGCCAGTGGGACTTAGGTCTCGGCCAATTTCTTAATTGTGGGTTTTTCTAAGCATTTCTTTGCTCAGCAGCAGATAGTATGTCAAAGAACGGAAAATGTCTCTTATCCCATGCATTTTAACACTATTGAATTAATCATTAAAGTCATCAATGGTGCTTTCCTTTGGGAGGTGGTTGATTGGGGTAAAACAATTTGTGTACTACAGATATACACACACACACTCTCTCTCTCTCTCTCTCTCTCTCACACACACACACACAGACACAAAATACTGTGTATACATACACACACATATCTATCTATCTATCTATCTATCTATCTACACACATGCATATACATATACACATAACATACATATATAAATACAAATATATAAATATATATACACACACATACTTATATACACATATATACATACATATACTGTATACATACACACTGTAGTATACACATACTGTATATATACATATATACATCCATGTATGTGTGTGTGTGTGTATGTACAGGTATATACCACATATATAGACTACAGAATACAACAAACAGAAAATATTATCAATGCAAATCAAATCTTTAAGTTTTTAATTTCAAATGATCTAGTCTCTAATGCCCAGATACAAACTCATAATCACACACATTGATTCCTCTTGGGTAGTCTGATTATAAACTTCTGCCCAGGGGGCACAGATACTGAATTGCCAGTTTAATCTCAAATCCCCATGAAGGGAATCCTTCTGTACGCCTCAGTGTTAATGACGCAGGAGAAAAAAGTAGCCACTTTATTGTCTCGGGAACTGGTTGTTTAATATGTCTGTAAATGTGTAATCACTTAATTTCTATTCCACTGCATGAATTGAGGCAGCTCTCACAACGAGGGAGTGAGAGCAGTTCAGTGCCAGCAGATGCGGATGGACTCGTAAAGTGCTCCACTTCACCCTGGCAAAAATAAACCTCACGGGCCTTGGTGCCAAGTATTCCCGTTGATGAAAAGCCAGTTGTGTGTGGCCCCAGTTGCTCCCAAGCAGGGCCAAGCTGACTGGTGTTTATAAAAAAAGAAAAGAAGTGTAGCTGTGTAAAACAGCCTCACTAATTTCTCTGGCCAATAAATTCTATTTTATAAATTATTATTTTCCTTGGTAATCTGGAAGCTGATGAAGCACAGGCTGGCTGACAGGGCCACATAGAGAGACAGAGAGCAGCAGATAAGTTGCAATGGCGCAGATAAGAAGAAACAAAGTCAAGGGGGAGCTTCTGGTAACCATCTGCATGAAAACCACTGCTCAACAGAAACCACTGAAAAAAACTACTAAAGGATAAAGTGAATCTTAAGACAAAATAAAAAGGGTGGGACCAAAAAACAAAAACAACAGAGAAAGAGCCACAGACTTAGAGCACGCTGTCTGACATCTGATGCCATGTGTTTGTGTGTTAGGAGGATGGGGTGGTACAGTATCTCAAAGACAGCAGGACCCCCAGTGGTCTGTTTGAATACCCGTGCAGAGTGCACTGATAATCTCTTGTCGTGTTCACCATGACAGCATGCTTATCAGCAATGGAGCTTCACGGGCCCCTGAATGCAACACAAACCTGCTACGACATCACACTGAAAGGTTAGCCTCGTTCTTCTCAGATAATGAGGTTTAAATTGCCAGTGAAGACACACTCAATACTCTACGTGCCAGATATTACAGCAGGAAACAGCATGGGATTTCCTTAATGGCAGACAGACAGAGGATACACATTACTTCCTATTATTAGAGCTGAGACAAGGAGATGATATTCAATAAAAAAAACTGTAATTTAAATTACAAAAATGCCAAACATTCTAGCTTCTCGCATGTCCGTTTTTGCTGCGTTTGCATTATACAACAAGCATCTTACAGTTGGCTGCACACATTAACCTATATGAAGAGGTCACCTTGAGCTCTGGCAACACTTCTCTGACATTTTATAGACCAAACACCGACTGATCATTTATGAAAATAGTCATTAGATACAGCCGTAATATTCAACTTATTTTTACCAGAAAGAGAGCCACAAAAGAGGTATATCATTCTGTGGGCAATATGACGTTTGATCTGTCATCGTTTCCTTATAATAATGGCTCACACCACACTTTTTTGCTATTTAATCACCAGGGTAAAGCAATGGTTTGGACTTCATATTTTGGTGACAGCAGTTAAAATGAAAGTGCTATAACCCGACAGATACATATAGGCATTTGGGAGATAAATAATCTGTAAACAATATATATCGGCTGATAGTAATTTCCTGATTTTAACCCCTTATAAGTTTTAAGGATAAGTTTTTAGGAATTAAGAATTGTAACCAAGATGCGTTCTGTGGTGTAAACATCTGGTCTCTGGTGAACAAACTATCTAATGGTGACCATTTTCTAAATGATCTCAAACCTAGTTTGGGATTTCTCTTCTTCCATTTATGTTACATAATAGCCAACATAGACACTGATACCCATATATCTGCAAAAGGCTAATGGGCCGATATATATTAGTCTTGCTCTAGTTGACATTTCAGTCCCGGAAGAAATGTTTCTCAGTTCAAGTTGTCTGTTATGGGGGCAGTGGGGGCCTAAAGGTTAGAGAAGAGAGCTTGTGTCCGGGAGGTCGTCGGTTCAGACCGGTGGGGAGAGTGAAAGCACAGTGCCCATTACCACCACTGAGGTGCCCTTGAGCAAGGCCCTTAACCCCAACCGCTCCAGTGGAGCGGCTCTGTGGCCAGCAGATCTGACTGTGGTTGTACTGGACAGCTTCCAGGTATGAATGTGTAACTGTGTGAATGTGATCAGAGTGGAAAATAGAGGCTTCCTCTCAGTGAACCTTTCCTGAATAAATAAAAAGGTAATCAGAACTGGATTTGGTGGAAACAAGAGGGCGATTGTGAGAAGTCGATGGCCTTGAGGCGGTGACTAGCTTACCCAAATCAGCAGGTTTTCATTATCTTATTAGTGCTTGGACTCTAATTATTATATATATATATTTATAAATAGATACACTGTATATATACACAGACAAAGACGCCTCATGTTTGTCTAATGTAAACAATCTCTTGATGCATTAAGAGGCCAATTTTTTTTCTCAGATAAAAGTAAACCCGATCAAACATTTCTGTACAAGCGTACTTTAAAGATAAAGATGGCTTTGTGCAGCTAAATTCAGATGTTGGTGAACAACACAAGCTATACTTCACAATGCCACAAAATCTAATAGCTCAGTTGCAGTGCAGAAACCCATGATGATCACATGACTTCTTGTGGTTGGCTGCACTTGCCCTGGCAGAATAGAGCCTAGGAAACTACCTATAACACATACCTCATATGTGTGTGCTTTAATCTAATTAGTCATAGTCGAAAACCCATATGGCTTGCAAAGCGCCTTGGGGCCCAGATTTTTAGCAGTTAACTGAGGATCAAGCAAAACGTAAAGGCAAGACAATAGGCATGTTACTCTGCGATGTGCATATATGGAGGAAAAAGATGTCATGCTAACTTTTGCTAATCAGATATTCCACAGTTGCTAACCTGGGTCAGAGGTACAATAAGTCTGTTGAAAATGTCAGAAAAATCTAAACCTCTCTTGAGGTTTTCAGCTGGGCATACGGGCAAATAATGTAGGAGCTCCCCCAGGACAATTACTGCTATGTCGAGGACATTCCTTACACTGGGACGAATCATTCACGCATTATTTAAATCATTCGCACATGCTTCATAACCACTGACAAATACAACAAACTGCATCTCCATTTAACTTCCAAAGTCATCATGAGAGACAAAAAAGGGAGGAAATGGGAGGCAAATCCCAGGATCGCCTCACTGACCAGACTCAGTTCAGGAATAGCTCTTGACATATTGGCCTACCCAGCATGCCCTCTGGCTCTCCAGACAGCTCTGACATCATCATACAGCAGATACAGACCAGGACATCAGCTGCACAGCCAAGGTTATATAAGTGAACGCTCTATGTTTCCGAACATTAAGCACTGCTGCCCCACCATGGGGAATAGGAGGGGATAGGAGTAGACTAGGAGAGAGAGGGGGGGGTGAGGAGGAGAAGGAAAATCAACAAGGTGGCCAGGAAGAAATACGGACAGAAACAGGGTCACAAAAATGGAGGCCCACTAGGGTGCTTGCCCCTGGGAGAGACTGAAGACGGCAACACGCGGTCCCCTAAAAGCGCCCCAGCCAACAGGAGAGAAGAAAGAAGACCAGGTCACACAGGGCTACACCTTTTGTGTGTTCTCTCATGTACAACACTCTTACCAAACTATTTACAATAAAGGGAAAAAGGGAAGACTAAAGCGTGAGCGTGTAAGAAATTAACATCTTAATGTTTATATGACTTTGTCTATGTGTTTCTGATGGAGGACCTTTGTTTACACAGGTTTTTTTGCACTCTCCGTAGAGCCCACTTGTTCTATTTAAAATCCTATCCGTAGGGAAAATGTTTATACTTGACTGCTGGATTTGTCCAGGGCTAATAATCAACCCAGGGAGAGAACATTGCGATTTAAACGGATGGCTAATGATTAATGAACATTGGACATCTGGGGCCATACCAGCAGATCTGATTAGGTCTTTTAGTCTGGTTGTGTGTAGAATAAACAGACTCTATAGGGGTTTAGCACCACATATTCATATAATGACGGAAACAATGTTTATTAATCGCGGTGTATGTAATATTCCAAACACTTTTGCACTTGAGCTTTTTTGGAGGAATAAATGAGCCTATCCTTCAATATTCTTTTTGTTATTTTTTTAAACAGCATAACTTTTGTTAACAATCTGTTGTTTCTAGTTTAATTTCTATGAAATGTCAGGATTAAGAAAGGTTGTATAAAAGATGTTTTGTGCCAGATTTACAGTTTTCATACTGGAAAATGAGAGTGCAACCTTTTAAAACTTTGCAAAGGAATCTCAAGTCTGATCATTTAGACATCGTCCATGTTGATAGGAAAATCCATAAACTCAGCCTCAGTGTGCCAGAGGAAATGCTTCTGTTGCCAACTTGATGGATTCAACTGCGAGAGCATACAGCTTTTAGACTGTCACTTTCTATCAACACATTACAAGATACTGTGAAAATGAATGTGACTGAGAATGAGGACCCTATAAAAGGCTCTGGGCAGAGTGGTCACATTGAGTGATTTAATTATTACAGCATTGTAATGTTGCGATGAGGGACTTCACACACATACAGCTGCATATGCATTAAGCAAATTGTCACTATTATATCCATGATCTGTTGCTCTGAGATTATTTACACTGGGGATTTCACATGGCCTGAATGAACGATTTAATGTCCATACTTGTCACCAGTCAGACTTAGTTAGTCTATGGAACATCTATCTTTTTATTAAAGTTGTTCTTGGCAATATTGAGCATTTCAGTTCCTTCATTATCAGTGTAGGCATGTCAAGGCAACTTCCTGGGCAATGTTGTCTTTGTAGCAAAAAGTACACTCTATTGTATCGAGTTGTACTGTACTTTGACAGCATGCTTATCTAAAACAGACTGAAACACACCCACACACACACACTTGTACAACTGAGTCAGAGTGTCTGTGTTCATTTAATACCCAATCCAGACAGTTTTAATGCAGTGCACATTGTGCCGCTAAAACACTTTGTTCTGATATTGGCGATTTGTGATTGCATAACAACCGATGCGCTCTGACATTTAGGCTACGTTTTGGAATGCACAGGACATTTGTCGGACGAAAGTATATATATATATATATATATATATATATATATATATATATATATATATATATATATATATACACACACACACACACACACACACACAGTATATAGCACACTGAAGCACACAATCACTACATACCAGTATACACAATGATAACATACACTTCCAGAGATGCATGATTTATATGAATGTTAATGGACAAATTTGCACACACCGAGTTTGGTTCAGAATGATGTATACCAGCCTAAAAATGATGATGATGCAAATGCAAGTTAACTTGGAGTGGTTTCCCTTTTATACAGCCTGCATAAGATCTATCAAAAGTACTTTTACAATACTTATTATTGGCAATATTATAATCAAATAGGTATATGGGTGTATTGTAGCTGGTGATCGTTATTGATCACTGTGTGTGTGTGTGTGTGTGTGTGTGTGTGTGTGTGTGTGTGTGTGTGTGTGTGTGTGTGTGTGTGTGTGTTGTGTTGTGTCCATGCATTATTGGACCATTGTGGCTCGCGCCACAGTGCAGCATACATGAATCCAAGTTCGGGCCTGTGTGCAGGACCCAGTACAAGCATTAAACGCACTGAAAGAACACGGCTGCATGACCGCTGTAGAGTTATATCCGGCTGCATTGCCGTTTAATTGACAACTATCCAGAGGGAAACGTCAACAATTGTGGCGTAAAAGGGCTGCAGACCAACAAGGTTAGACCCTGCCTACTGTACAGTACAACGTGTGTCCCTTGGCTGCAGATCTGATCTGTCAAACCAGTCCAGGCTACTGAAGCTAGCACCGCCAAGCAACTGCACACGCACGCACGCACGCACACAAACACAAACACAAACACAAACACACACTCAAACACACCACGCTGTGAACGTCGGGCGGGTTAACGCGACGACACTTACCGCGGTCTGGGCACCAGTTCGGGTTGGATATTTGGGCATTAGGCGGAAATGAAGCGGGAGAAAGTCAGCAGAGCTCCTCCGGTGTGCAGCGCCTACACGTCCCGCTCACTCCGAAGCCCAGTCCGCCGCTAAGCTGCTGCGGCTCGGACTGCCAAAATGACCCCCCCCCGCTCCTCACACAGATCCCTGTCCTCCTTCCGACAAAGCTTTTGCGTCAAAATGAGTTGTTTGTTCCTCCTGTTTTGTGATGCCTTCAAGTAGCCTAGCGTTTGGATGAGCTGCAACGACAGAAGGGAAAGACGCAAAAAGAAATACTACACGGTCGCTCCTCCCCCCGCTTGTGTACGGTACAGTAAGGGGAGCTTGGCTGGGTAACCACTTATTAAAACTATCTACCGCTCTCTACAGGACCACCACTGTAAAGCACAAACACATGTTGGTCCGGTGAGATGTGAAATGCGAAACATCCCCTGCCTCGAATCGCCTCTGCTTTCCTCATTTATTGATTTAATCATCAATGCGCTCGAGCTCCCTCCCTCCTCCTCCTCCTCCCCCTCCTCCTCCTCCTCCTCCTCGGAAGGTGAAATTAGTCCACCTTGTAGGTAGATTAAACAGATTTAGTGAAGGGACACGACAGGGGTGGTAATTATACTGTAATAAGACTTATTATAGTTATGTCACTGACATGTTTGTCAGATAAATATCTAAATAAAATGGATGATAATGAAAGAACAGATTCTTTGGCTTGTAAAATGTGGAGAGTTTGTGCAATTCTGTTATTATCTCTATACATTGAAT
This sequence comes from Etheostoma spectabile, assembly GCF_008692095.1. Lineage (NCBI taxonomy): Eukaryota > Metazoa > Chordata > Actinopteri > Perciformes > Percidae > Etheostoma > Etheostoma spectabile. The sequence continues at coordinate 9,069,214 of NC_045753.1, forward strand.
TATTTTCATATATCTCTAAATTAGCTTGTTTTTGTTGCAGTAACCCCGGGCTGTAAATCCTTCACTTATTTGATGGCTACCGACAAATCTATGACTGTACAGACGGATAGAGAGACATGAAGAAAGAATATTAAAGATGCCACTTATTTCAATCAAAATAGCAGTTGGACAAACAGAAATGATCATTATTGCCTCAAATAGGTCACACGCTGACAACAGCAATCTAAGAACATCTAGGATCAATGATCTTCACATCTTTCTTCGAGTGAAGTCCAACTAGAAACATAGTGCATATGAAATCAATATCAGTGGCATGGTTTCAGTTATGTTTCAAAAGATTTCTCCTTCCTCTCTTCAGTCTTGGAAGAACCTCTGTGCTGATTGTATAGCGACTGTACAGTCAGATATTTCTGTCCGACTCATCTACCAGACACTATTTTGGAAAATCACTAGCTGTGAGAGAGGTACAATCTTCTTACATTGAATGGCGAGAAGTGAGTAGTGTGACATTTACATCTGATGGTTTTCAATTGTGTAAGGGGGGGGGGGGGTTGATGGTGCAGAATGAAAGTCTACTGCAGCACACACATTAAAGATTCCTGCTTTTTTTCTCTCTCTCTCTCTCTCTGTGTGTCTGAGTGTATGTGTGTGTGTGTTTTGAGTCATCATACCGGAAAATGCTATTTGATTATGTGCTTGTGTCATTCGTCTTTCAGGAAGAGTGTCTTCCATCGACCATCTTAATAATTTCCATCCACTGACTCATAAATAAAGGACCTTAATGAGAACTGTCCAATGACTTAATTCTGCATTTTATTGTGTTGTTTTCTGTTCCCCATGTAAAGTGGCTATTGCATGCATGGTTGATCTGTTTTAGCTGCTGTGACAACATCCAAAGACGCCCATTACTGACAGAAACCAATTACCAGGTTTCCTACAATACATTACATATCTTCAGAGTTGATTTTCAGGTTAGATTTATGACATGCGGGGGGGAATTCATCTCCCAGCATGTGACTCATGCATGCTGTTTCCACGCTCATCCTCATTTCCACGAGGATAAATGGGCAGATTTTGGGTCCAATTCGCCCCTCCCAACAATCACGGGGGTGTTCCTATTTCGAAGGTTGTCTGCATATCTGCCCAAAAGATCCTGTAGGGTGAGGGGTTTACAGTAGCGCTGCAGAGATTAATTTTTTAGGTTGTCAACTATTAAATTAATTGCCAACTATTTTGATAATCGCAATTTTTTCTTTTACCATTTTCTGACATTTTCTAGACCAAACAACCAATCGATTAATTTGAGAAAATAATCAACAAGTGAAACTACAATAAAATGAATTATTAGCAGTCCTAGTTTACAGACAGCTTAATGTTAGCACCTGGATCTGGGTCTTCCCTGTAGTGGGAAAGGAACAGCAAGGGGATATCAAGCAGACCCCCGCAATAGCTAATGAGAGTGAGCTTGTGTAAAACAGGAAGATGGCTGCCAATAGCGCAGGTAGAACTTTATTTCCAATTTACCTCGTTTTTCTGAGAGACACCAAGTCTCTGGATTGCCTCTCTGAAATAATTCAGGAGAATGCCATGTGTGTAGTCCTGTGTTTTGACTGAATCGTGTGTGCATTCTTGCTTTTAAAATATTAAAAATCAGTTAAATGTGTCATTATGTCTGTGGCCTCCCACATTTTTTTAAACCAGTTATTTAAAATCCTATAGCGTGCACCGGGCATTACCAGACGGTGCATCTAATGTCAACTAAAGGGAAGTTTAGGGTTTCTTGCTGGAGCTGCTGCCCCCGCAACCCAATACTAGATAAGTGGATGAAGATGGATGGATGGACATCTAATTTGAACATTTACTGCAAAAATATGTCTGTTAATTGTTCCTACAATTCATGCATGTGGAAACTACAGTTAGGTTAAGGTTACATTTAGGAAACTAAACAATCAGAGTTATTGGATTTCTTTTAAGTCTATGCTAATTCAATACACACATGTCATATGTACCATGAAAGAGGAAATGACACCCTCTGTCATACTGGCCTTAAAACATTCTCTTCCTTCATTGACTACAAAATCCACAGTTCCTCATTCTGTGAGAAAATGTGTTCTTAAATTCAGTTGAAGCTAATATAAGGCTTCAGCAGAATGAGTTAGGAAAATTAAAGTGGGTATTTTCCCAGGCTCTATGAGTCTGTGTTAAGGTAAAGTAATGCTTCAAGCTAAAGGCTAACCTCAGCGTGCTAACTTGTTAACACTGGCAGTGTCAACAGGTATCATGCTTTTGGTCACCAGCTTAGTTCACCATGTTAGTATAATACAATTTGCTAATCAGCACTAAAGATGAAGTACACCAGAACACTAATGGGAATGGCATTAGGTTCACAGATTATATATATATATATATATATATATATATATATATATTATATATATATATATATATATATATATACACATATATATATATATATATATATACACACACACATACATACATACACACACACATACATACATACATACATACATACATACATACATACAATATATTTATATACATATATCTATCTCTCTCTCTCTCTATAGATAGATCTGTAAAAACACAAATATCAGGCCAACAAAAATCACTGAACATATGCAGACACACATGCAATGCCTTAAGCCTTTAATATCCTACCATTTACATCTAAGGACAATTAGTTTGCAAAATGTCCCAAAAACATTCCAGATTATACATTTATATTATACATTATAGAGTACGGTCTAGACCTACTCTGTATGTAAAGTGTTCTGCGATAATGTCTGTTATGATTTGACATGATAAAAATGACTTTAACAGCCTTGGCATTTGCTTATACATTATACATATAAGGTCAAACTTGGCATTTCCATGTATATTTAATCCTAATATTTTCTTGTGTTTCAAGGGTTCTATTTGATAGTACGCATGTTGTAAGAGCTTTGCTTCCCTTTGGAAGCAGGATTTAAACACTGGATTTGATCATGGGAAATCAGAATCTGTGTGTGAACTGGATGAACACTTACATTCTCTTTAGCTCATTTCCTACAGCTGCACTGCAGAGCCCTGCATGTCTGTAGGAGATCACTTTAGGAATTAATTCCTGCATTGCCTATTTTATCCACAGTAGTGTGCATCATTTGTTTCATCGTACTTAGATTATAAATGTTTTTATTCGTTCATGAGAATTCTTTAATGCACAGTTAAACTTGTAAAATCACTGATGGACCAAAGCAAAGTGCAGGACCATTCTCAGTTGTTATTGCTATTCATCATTTAAAGGACATAATTAGAGCACTCCAATCCGACATACAATGATTTCTGTTTTTGAGGATTGTGAGCAGAGCGTGCTAGTGGAGCCGAGTGTGCTGATTCATTATCATTTTTATCACAACTTCCAAATCAAAACTCCAGCTCAAATTAATAAATATATAACAGATTGACCTCTGAAAACCAATAACTGAAAAGTCAAATCAAATCCCTCGTTTAGGCCCAAAATGGTCACACATGAGAGACTAGGGAGAGAGTAGGGCTGCACGATATGACCTAAAGTCAAAATAGTACTGTAAATAGGCTCAAATATTGAAGGTGAGATATAAAGCGAGAACTATTATGGCTATTTATTGAAAATGTGTAAAATTGAAATGAAAGTACACATTGCTTGAAATTAAAATGTCTAGTGAAAAAAGTCACATTTTACATTTACAAAAATTATCAAAATTATCGTCATGGGAAGAATATGTTGATAACAGCTTTGGGATGTTGATACATTTTGATTAATTGTCCAGCCCAAGTCATTAGTGACCCTGGTCTTCTGCCCTCAATTTCCTTTCCTTTCCTTTCCTGCACCTTTGCGCTAGTAGTCTTGACATTTACACAGATTGTTTGCTGCTTTGTTGATATAACACAAGCATCCACCATTTAAATAAATCTCTTAAACAGCACTATGTGTAAAGTCCGACAAGTAATGGATTCCATTTTGCCCATTTGTCTTCCAGCATGATATCCCCTTGTCTGCATGCAAAAAAGTTAGAGTTAATCTAACAAATGGCTGTCAAAGACAGAATAATGGATCACTCCATCTGCAGCTTGTCCTCTACCTTCATGGTACCGCTACATAATCTCGCCCATGATAAAGTTCTCTGTTGATTGAAGTCAACATGTTGTTCTCTGGTTTATACAGACCAGACTGTGTTAAAGGTTATGTGGTAATTTATTATTAATCAACTGCAAAAATGTCTGTGGCTTTGTTGAAATTGTTTTGTTTTTTTCAAGTCATCAAGCCATTTGGTGATCTTGTTTTGAATGAATGAATTCATTTTAATTAAGATCTAATTAAGATCTAGGCAATATGTTGCTCAGAGCATTTGCATATGCACTACAACTTAACAAAACACATCCAAATACGCTAGCAAATTAAAAAAACATCTTCATCAATTTGAAAACACGCTCCAAATGCAAAAACACACCTGACACCGTGATACATAATCACTGCAAGTATCAACAGTGGAAACTGTTTCCAGGGGACACCTAAGTGATGTCCACAGCTGGGACACGTTTGTTGTTGAAGTAGTTTTGAAAAATTAGATAAATTGGATTTTTATTTTTTTTCGATAGGAAAACAAGAGACTGTATTTGTCATGGAGGTTAGCACTAACGGCAATCATCTACAAAACAAAATGATAATTTTATGCATTTTTTTGAAGGCAGTTCGGCTCTAAACATTGCAAAGTTAACCAGAAGATCCTTTAAAGAGTTGCATGTCTAACTCCTCAGTGCCGTAACAAACGTTACTGCACCCTGCTGGTGTGTGTGGAAGATTACTCCTACGCTGTAATTCACATTAAATCAAATCACGGTGACAATCATTTTGACTTCTTTATTAAACAAATATAGGGATGGGATGGCGTGGGGGGGCCCAGTATGTTTAAGTTGCTTTATGTATTTTAATCCGGCAATGTTTTATGATTGTTTTCATTACTGTTTAAAAGCCCTTCAAGGGACGGGCATAGGAAATTAGCAATAGCTATAAATGCTGTACATTGGAGATTTGTTGCACCAATGTCTATGTCTAAGCATCTGTACCTTTTCAAATAAACATGAAATCAAATCAAATGAAACAGAGTTTATTTGGCTGCTCTGTAAGCATATTTTGTCTGTTGTATTTCTGACAAAGTTGCTTCTCATGGAGTGTTTGTTGTAGACTCAAAAGAGCAGTGTGTAGGATTTTGTGGCGTCAAGCGGTGAGATTCCAAATTGCAACCAACTGAATACCCTTCACCTCTCCATTTCCAAATGGGGCCTTAAGGTAACATAAAAACGGGAAAGGAGCCACTATTCTCTCTAGGAACACGGGTTGGTTTGTTCATTCTGGGCAACTGCGGAAACATGGCGTTGCTAAAGAAACACAACAATTCTTAGTTTCAGTTCATTATACATTGAAGAAAACACAATTATGCATGTTATATTCCATTTCCGACAACAGATCCCCATTAATTCTACACAATGGGCCTTTAACAAATTTGAATTTCTAAACAGGATTAAAGAAATTCAGTCTGTCAATTGCTCAACTTCAGAGTGAAGTTAACACTTTGCCCACAGAATATTCATGAGATCTTGAGAAGCACTCAGTATTCATTTTTACTCACCCCAGCAAAACAGCAAACCTTGAATTTATTTTGTTGATGAGACACCACCGCAGGCTCATAAAAAGTAAATACTACTTTGTTTCTTTAAAATAATGTATTTTGGACAGCTGTAAATCAGGAGGCAGAATGTGTGTGAATGGTTGAATGAGAGGTAAATTGTAAAGCGCTTTGTCTGGTAAGCTAGAAAAGCACTACACGAATGCAGACCATTTAACATTCTTATTATGCCGGTTTCCATTTATTTCCACAGCAGTGGTTTCAGATGATTAGGCACACATACTGCTGTATGACCAACAGTAAATAAGGCGATTTTATTGTGTCCGCACAACACAAGGTAACTAAAAACAACCTTAAAAAGGAAGACAAAAATAGGCACAGGTATCACAAGTGTGATTCAGAGCAGGTTGCACAGCAGCTCGCAGAACTTCTCTGCTCACTCTATGCTGGCTTCCAGGGAAGCCTCTTCCCAGCACACAGTAATGCTGCACTGATCAGCCTCAGCTGCGGACCTGTCGTCAGCAGCACACACCTGCCGAGAATCACACTAGCAAACAATACACATAATACAACACGGCACGTGACACTCCTCTTAAACAAAAAGTAATTACACAGGAGGAAATAACATGACCCCTAATGTGTAGAGTTCAGACAGACTGTAAAACACTCTACTCAAATCATGTAACTGAAACACCCTTTGTTGTCCATTTCAACATGTCTTTGTACTGTAGATTCAAGGATCTTCCTTGCTGTGAAACAGTATTCAAACTGCTAAAATGCAATGAGGGGCTAGCCATTTGAAACCATGACCCTTTATAAATTCTTCCATCTCCTACATGTTTTAAACGGCTGATTTTCATGTATTGTTGTCTGACATCCTGTCATCGATGCACTGCAGTAAGTACCAAGTAGGTGCTCTGTAACAAATGCATCGACAGCGTCAGTCAGTTGTACAGTCTTACAGTTTGTCGTCTCCACTGTTTTGCAGAAAAGAAAAAATGTTTTTTACCGGCCCCTTGGTCTTTTCATCTAACCGATAAAATCAGTAATTGTTTCTGTGCCCCTCCTTTAGTGTTGTATTTGGTGGTTTGAGGGAAGAACATCTGGACATTTTTTCCTCCTCACTTTGCTGCTCTAACAACAGACAGAGCTTCCTGAGACCAGAAGTGTAAAGGAGGCCAAATGATTTAACCCCAGCCCACTCTCCAGACTCACCTTCAGGCAGCATTGCCTCATACTGTACCATACTCTAAATTTACTTCTCTCACTGTAATAATTCATTTTGGGACATAACAATTTAAGTGAAAACACTTTGTTTTAGCTTGAAATAAGCACTGAGTGACTGCCACTGCAGGTGATTTTCACTTGATACAATTTCTTAAGTCAGGATACCACCAGAAGTCTTACATCAAGATCAAATTACTTAAATAAGATTAGTGCTATTCTTTCTGAATAACAAAACTTCACATAGGTAATACCAGTTTAGACCTAACAGATCTGCTTGTAAAAGGAGGCAATCTTCATTAACACTGCTGTGAGAAAATGTCTCATTACTTACACAAAGAGGTGCAATCTCTTGTACTGTCATTCAGGTTATTAAAATGTAAGAGTGTGTGTGTGTGTGT
>NC_045753.1:9076517-9077104 GCF_008692095.1 Etheostoma spectabile
GTGTGTGTGTGTGTGCGTGTGTAGGCAAATATACTGTGTGGAAGAAAAGACTCATCTCCTGAAGCCATATAGCAAACTACTGTAATTACTAGGAGGCCTCTGAGTGAGCGCAGACCTCCACCAATCTCACTATGTTAATGCAGTTTGAATTCTTTCGGTCTGGAACAAATTTTTCAATTGATCCGACACCTTGTGAATGCAGCACCTCTCTCGCAATGTTAACAAAAGTGAAAAACTATTCTTGTATCCGGCTCGTGATTTAGATCTGCTCCAAAATGCATCGGGTTCCTCCTTCGCCTATGGCAGGGTTTTCCTAAGGCTACGGCTAAGGCACAGCACCTAAGCCAAATGAAAAATAAGCCAAAAAAGACTTTTGAAATCTAATGATTGTAGTTGGTCCCCAGTGGGCTTCTTTAGCAAGTTTTATTTTTAAGCTTTTTGAGTGTTATTTAATTATCATCTGCTTGAGTTTTGCCAAAATTTTGGACACAGAAATAGTATTAATAAAAGGTCAAAAATAATGTGATGTTGTATATTTTTAAATTAAAGAGCCCATATTATGCTAATTTTCAGGTTCATAATTGTAT
>NC_045753.1:9077114-9077244 GCF_008692095.1 Etheostoma spectabile
GGTTGTACCAGAATAGGTTTACATGGTTTCACTTTCAAAGAACACCATATTTTTGTTGTACTGCACATTGCTGCAGATACTGTTTTCACCCTGTGGGGTCTCTGTTTTAGCTCCAGAGTGAGACATCTCA
>NC_045753.1:9077254-9077382 GCF_008692095.1 Etheostoma spectabile
ATCTTTGTTGGGAGTCGCACATGCGCAGTAGCTAGATAAGATCGCATCAGTTAGATAAACTCTTTCTCCCACTTTGGTCAGTCCAAGGCAGGATTAGCTGGGAGACTTCTTCTAAACGAGGGGCACTT
>NC_045753.1:9077393-9098686 GCF_008692095.1 Etheostoma spectabile
GCAGAACAGGGACATGGAAGTAGTTCTTTTGTAGATTATGGTGAACTAGTGTGTGTTGAAGCAGTGTTTCGCCATTGGGGACCGAGCCTTTTCCAGGGCAGCTCCAAGGCTGTGGAACTCCCTCCCCCATGAGATCCGCATCTCTGAGTCCCTCACCATTTTTCAGTCCCGTCTGAAGACCCATCTTTTCTGTTCTGCCTATCCTTAGTTTTTTTTTTTTTTTTTTATTAAACACTGTCTCTACTCTGTTAAGCGACTTTGAGCTCGGGAAAAGCGCTATACAAATTCAATTTATTATTATTATTATTATTATTATTGAGAACAAGCTAGCATGCTAGCATTCGCATGTGCTGCTGTTAGCCACCTCATCTTGGTTAGTGACGTAGAAAGCCGTGCAGATTTTCAACAGCTCACCCGGAGACTAAAGAATCTCACTCAAAACAGCATGGATAGTTTTTTTTCCAAGTTTGTATTTGTGTGGAAGCGGCTGTGGCTCAGTGGTAGAGCGGTTGCCTGCCAATCGGAAGGTTGGTGGTTCGATCCCCGCCCCTGCAGTCATTGTCGAAGTGTCCTTGGGCAAGACACTGAACCCCGAGTTGCCCCCGGTGCTGCGCATCGGAGTGTGAATGTGTGTGAGTGTGTATCTGATGAGCAGGTGGCACCTTGTACGGCAGCCCCGGCCACAGTGTATGAATGTGTGTGAATGGTGAATGTTTCCTGTAGATGTAAAAGCGCTTTGAGCAGTTGTTAAGACTGGAAAAGCGCTATATAAAATACAGCACAAAATACAGCACAGAGACACAAAATAACACCAAATCCCAGAAAAAGAGATGTATTTTCATAATATGGGCATTTTAAGAAACGTAATAGTTTGAGTGAGGCCCCCTAAACCCCCCAACTAATTCATGCTAAATCTTCCACAAACCTAGGGAAAACATAGCTTATGGTACAACTTCCTACCAAGTTTAATGATAATTAGGCCAGTAGTTTTTCCATTAACCGGCTGACAGACAGACAAACATACCAACGGAAACATAACTTCCTTGACAAGACAAAAAATATGAGATAGAAACACTGCAGAGTGTAAATTAAAATCGCTACAGTAGTACATTAGTTAGAATTGACCCTAGTGGAATAGTCTACATCCATGTTTTCCTTGTGCTGATTATTTTGATGTGTTACTGTTGTGCCTATTAAACTACAGAACATATCTAGTATTTCAACAGAATGCCCCAATTATATTCACCCTAGCATGGAAACAGATCCAAGGTTGAACAGGTGTCATCATTATGAGGCTGAAAAGCCAAGGTTAATATTCAGTCTAAGTTTGCTGACAAGAACAATACGCTATTATTCTTGAAGACTCATTTTGTTTGATGTATTTAGTTGTTGTATTTGGTTCATGCCTGTTTGATTCTGTCTTGTTCTCTAATGGTTTAATGGTTGTACCTGTGGGTGCCATTTTGTTTTTTAACCAGAGCCCACCCCGCATCCTTTCATCACAAGATGATTTATATCTGGATTTAAACACAAACAGCTTATCTTTGGAAAATATCAACTAACTATTTTTCCCAAACTTCTCAGCTGTCCAAACTTGCCTCACCCCACTGTGCAGTGCTCATGAGAAAGCTGACTCATGTTCATCATCGCAGTGGGACATTAGCATTTCAGGCCTATTATTCATCCGATCTATTTTTCCTCCTCAAAGGAGAGGCACTTTGATGTCCCTCAAATCTCATTATGGCTGGGGCTCAGCACCGGCAAAGACTGATTTCCTTTGGTTTTGCAGTGGCGGGGAAGAACTGAGGGAGGCAAAATCCCTGTGGAGCAAAATCCAAATGATATGGCTGGTCGCGAGGGCAACTCTTTGTAATGCACAGTGCCAAGAGCCTCATTCGATCATGGAGGCGTACCTTGTTTAGCGGTGATTAGCGAGACCCAGTGTGACAGGAAGATGTAGAAGTTTTCTAAAATCAGTTACACCACACATGCACTGGGAAGCATAATCTCTGTAGTGACCCCATTTTCTACCCAATCACCAGAGTCTTATACACTGCCCTAGAACTTAAAAGCAGCTATAATCTATAGTTTTATACCAGCAATTAATCAAATGTGATGAACCTACTGAGAATTTTCACTCACCCCTGCAGTTCCCCTCAGCTCAACTTTCAGCTCGTTGTTTTGGTTGTCCGGCTGCAACTTTACTGATTTGGTCTAATCAGTGTCATTTTAGACAGCGTTTTTTGGTGAAAAGGCTTTAAAAACCCAACGTATACTGTCTGCACAGCACCGAACAGCACAGATACAAAGCTAGCACCGAGATGGTTAACATTGTTTGCAGCTTAAGAAGTGGGTGCAGACCAAAAATTCGATATTCAATATTGAAATGTTTTTTTTTCCAAGTGGCCAGAAATTGAAATTTCCCCACTGGGGATCAATACAAGTATCAATTAAGTTCGGATTTAGAAATGCAAATCCAAATGAATACTAATGTATTGTGCAAATAGGCAAAATGTGATTCTGTTGAGTTGCAATACATTTTTGAATTGAGGCCCTATGAATGAAATAAGGTTTAAAGTTGCTCCAAACTAGAAGAGAGAAACTAAGTCCGTACTCTAAGAATTAGAACAAAACTTAGTAAGGAGATCATAAACTAAGATTTTTTGTTTGGTCTTTAAAAAGGTTCTCTTTCTTTTTTTTCAGTTTTTAAATTTTTTAATTTTAATGTTTTAATACATGATTTTATTTTGTGGGTATTTATTTCCTGTGTTTTGGTAATCATTGTTTGTTCATTGAGATGGGTGAACTGTAATTTATGTTTTTTACAGATCAATTGAAAAAGAATGGCTATAAGTTTAGCACTCAAATCAGATCCTTAGTCTGAGGGATGTGAGAAGCAGTCCAGTCAGTCACAACAAACTCCTACAAAAGTTTCATGGTATTGGATGGTATTTTGATAGCAGAGGGGTAAATAACGATCCAATGAGCCCAAAAAGTTAAATTGAAACAATCCAATAACACCAAATTGGTGGTTTGTAAAGACCAGCTGGAGTCAAAATGTTGCCTTTTTTAGCCTATTTCTGAGTAAAAGTTGCTCTGTAGATCTTTGGAGAAAACACTTAGCTAGGAACTTTAAGTGGCATTTAGGAAGAATCCTAGTGGTATGAGACACCTTGTGAGTGTGCTGCGAGAGGCCTGAGGTGTGAACCTTGCCTGAGAGAAATCATTACGGCAGTGATAGAAGTCCTGTAGGAGGTCTACACAAGCTGGACCTTAAACAAAGGAATGTTGAAAGGGCCCATCATTAATCAGCCATATATCTCCCACTAAAATCCAGGCATAATGACGCTAGGCGGTACAATCTAAAATGATGTATCTATACACCAAGTATCATTATATTCTATTTTCAAAAAACAGCACTTTAAACCTAAACGATCGACTTGTATCTGACAGCAGCAGTAATTACACAGCATGTGTCAAATGAAGAAATGATTGCCAAGAGAAGCCGTGTGAATTGACTTTGACATGAGAATCTATTTGAGTGTGAATGTCTGCCGCTCTACTGTGTGTTTATTCCCACCCAACTGCAAAACCCGCTGTCTGACCATTAAGTTTAGCTTATTACATTCACCAAGCCTGAAAACCGGCAAGCAACATATGGACGAGTATACATGGAGAAATTGAGTGTGGTTAGACCGCAAGATTTGGAGATGTACTCAAGCTGCTTCTCGGAGCTGGGCTTGTCCAAAGACATACGGTTAGGAGAAAAAAACGTTTATTCAGTGCTGCCGTTTTAATGCTGTGTTTTATGCAACTTTGGGTTCTTGAAAAACGCTATACAAATTCAATTTATAATTATTAATGGTGCAAACACAATACAAGTCAGGGTTGATGGGAGATGCCTGTTCATTGCCATGTCTCAAAAATGTGCAGCTGAGCTCTGATGGCTGCAAACTAATAGGCCACTTACACACTTGTCCCTATTCCTCTGTGAATCATCTCCTGCCAGGATATCCACTTATGTGTGCTCTCTTTATTTCTCCATCTCACACACTGAGACTAAGTGTGTGTGTGTGTGTGTGTGTGTGTGTGTGTGTGTGTGTGTGTGTGTGTGTGTGTGTGTGTGTGTGTGTGTGTGTGTGTGTGTGTCACATGTCCCTTTTCCTTTATGGTGCAGCGCTAAATCTTATGCCTCATTTCTACTGCATGGTACAGCTCAACTCATTTTTACTACCAGTATCTTTTCTCCGTTTCGTTTTACAATAGAAAACTCACAGGATCCTTTCATCTGTCACCAAAACAGAGGAACGTCTACACTTTTGCAGGCTGACATGTTCATTTAAAAATCTGGGTCAGGTGAATAAAACAACTGCGGTCACTATTGAGGGTAGCTTGGCTATTTAAAAATGGCCAATTTGTGCAGAATGTCCTGTGTCGTGCTAGAGGCAATTCTCTGTGACCATTAATGGTAGTAGGTTCATACCTGTATTTTGAGTTTCTTCTCAAACGTTAAATATAAATAAAAAAGACATGGAAATCTCCTTTTTTACAACATGGGTCGTTTAACTCCACCTTCTAGTATTGGCTTAGTTTGCTTGAGACCTCAACAGAGGTGATACCAAATTAAAGTACCAGGAACTAGCCACAACTTTTGCTAATGGAAAAACAAAAAGGGCAAGTACAGTAGATAGAGCTGTGCCATGCATTTGAAATGCAGTATAAGACACACACACACTACCTACACATTCAATAGATACTGACACCACCCCCTTCGTTCTGACTGACAGGATGATTTGCACCGAGGCTTTGTGGTGGGTTTTCAGTAAGCGGCGTCAACATGTGTACCAAAGTCACATAGCCATGCACTTACAGTGAGACAAGACACACACGCAACAAGCAATCAACTCACAGGGACAGGGACTAGAGATGAAAGGTGAGCAGAGAGGGAATGAGGAAAACAGAAAAAAGGAAAGAAAGATTTGCAGAAAAGACCTAATGGAGCAGAGGATGCTAATGGTAAAAATAATCACTAACAAAGGAATAAAAAGACTTGTGGCTGGGGATCGAGTAAAAGCACACGGATAAGATCTAATGTAATGTGTCACAAGAAATGCTTTATTTCAAAGAGCTGCTGGCATTGACCCAGTCTGTGATTATTTAACTGATATTCCTAAACATTAATGACCTTTGCTTTATTTTATAAAACACAGAGAGCTTCTGGGTGGAGGATGAATATGGTAGGGCTTTGTTTTTCTTTCAGTGTCTGCTCCAATAAATAAGAGGAAAATATCTGGAAAAGAGTAAGAACCGTTTTGATTTGTGAATTTGTGATTTCTACATTATGTGCACAGAGATGAGAAGGAAATGTCTTTTACGGACGGTTCTTCTGATAAACCACTTATGTGAAAGATGAGTGTGCAGTGGCTTTCAAGTGAGACTCAAACCTGTGACAAATTGTCCCTGACCTCAGTGAGAAGAGCTTCCGACTCTGTAGCACTCTACTTTAGCTTTCATTCTGGAAATAAGAAATGTTATAATGCATTTGTATAGCTTCTATAAGAGTTCCTGTGTTGGGAGTGTTTTTTTTTTTAAATTAAATGTCTAAAAACAGTTTTACTATAGTCCATCCATCCATCCATCCATCCTCATCCGCTTATCCTGTATCATGTTGTGGGGGCAGTAGCTCCAGCAGGGGACCCCAAACTTCCCTTTCCCGAGCCACATCAACCAGCTCCGAATGGGGGATCCCGAGGCGTTCCCATGCCAGGTTGGAGATATAATCTCTCCACCTAGTCCTGGGTCTTCCCGAGGCCTCCTCCCAGCTGGACGTGCCTGGAACACCTCCCTAGGGAGGCGCCCAAGAGGCATCCTTACCAGATGCCCAAACCACCTCAACTGGCTCTTTTCGACGCGAAGGAGCAGCGGCTCTACTCCGAGCTCCTCTTGGATGACTGAGCTTCTCCCCCTATCTCTAAGGGAGACGCCAGCCACCCTAATTTTGGTCATGACCCAGCCGTCATGACCATAGGTGAGAGTAGGAACAAAAACTGAACGGTAGTTCGAGAGCTTTGACTTCTGGCTCAGCTCTCTTTTTGTCACAACGGTGCAATAAATGGAATGTAATACCGCACCCGCTTTTCTGACCAATCTCATGCTTCATGGTCCCCCTCACTCGCAAACAAGACCCCAAGGTATTTAAACTCCTTCACTTGGGGTAAGGACTCACTCCTTACCTGAAGAAAGCACTCCATTGGTTTCCTGCTGAGAACCATGGCCTCAGATTTAGAGGTGCTGATCCTCATCCCAGCCGCTTCACACTCGGCTACGAACTGATCCAGTGAGTGCTGAAGGTCAGACCGATGATGCCATCAGGACCACATCATCAGCAAAAAGCAGCGAAGAGATCATGAGCCGACCGAACTGCAATCCCTCCCTACCCCGACTACGCCTCGATATCCTGTCCATAAATATTACAGACAGGATTGGTGACAAAGCGCAGCCCTGGCGGGGGCCAACCCTCACCAGGAGCAAGTCCGACTTACTGCTGAGAATCCGAAAACAGCTCTCGCTTTTGTCATTCAGAGATTGGATGGCCCTGAAAACCACCACCCTGGTCTGCCACTCCTTAGGCACTCTCTCAGACTTCCACGCAATGTTAAAGAGGCATGTCAACCAAGACAGCCCCTCCACACCCAGAGCTTTCAGCATTTTTGGACGGATCTCATCAATCCCTGGAGCTTTGCCACTGTGGAGTTATCTTTCCAAAGTTTACAAAATACACCTACTAGCACCACTAGCTCACTTATTACCACACTGTGGTAACAAGACTCCGGGACTCCGTTGAAAACTTGTTTTAGTCATGCAACAGAAAACTTTTGAACAGCTAGTCTAGCTAGCTGTCTGGAGTTACCATGCAGAGATCTGAGGAGCAGTTAACCATAGTCCTCAGAAATCCACGTAGTTTAAAATGCCAACACAAAGGCAGCCAAAGGCAACGGATATCCGGCCAAAATGAGTGAAATCTGGCAGAATTCCTGTCGGCAACGGAGCAATACCAGATGAGGAATGTCAAAGATAGAGACTAGCCTTAATGTGTCTTCATGTTTGTGGTATTCCAACAAGCTGTTGCTTCCATTCTTATCAAAACAATTCATTCAGGTTTTACTCAGCCTCAATGTAAAGAAAATGGGCCCAAAATATTACCTTGATTATTTCTCCCGAGCCCTGTAATTAACTTAAGTTACTCCTAACTGTGCTCGTTGTGTGTGGTTGGTGTAGTCCTGAAGATGTTGGTAAAAGTTGTTTTACCTACTTCAAACTACACTTTATTCTTGTCTTATTTCATCAATGTGCATGTTGATATTATTACAGTTAGTGTTTAAATACAGTATGTTAGGAACAATGCAGAAGAAAGGTTGTTGAGGAACATATTCAGTCATGGTTTTCATTAGCAAACACTAGTACAAGGAGTACTTTGGGACTGTAGAGACAGGCCATTTCCTGTGTAAATCATAGAACATTTAAAAAGGTTACAATCTCAAAATAAGACACCATAAAGAAAATTTCTAAAATATTCAAATTGTGAAAAATGTTCCAAGCAAGTCTTGGAAATCAATTGTGGTCCTACAACACTTCAATTTCAAAGCTGTGTGGAAGCAGAACGTCTCTGAACAAATGACCCGATGTGTATGGCTCTGTGTGATGCCCAGTGCTGCACATTTCAGCCTACTGCAATCACACACTCTGTAGGCGAGTTGTGTACTGTGATGGGACATCTCTGGTGTTTGTATGTGCGCAATCATGTGTCCATGGCAACAGAGTTTGCGGCAAACAATTACAAACAATTCAGAGTGTGATTTTGTGCTAAGGGTCAGATGACAGAAAATGAGAGCGACACCGGCACTGAATTAAAATCAACCCTTTGTTTGGCTGAGCGCTCAACAGTTTACTGCAACTCATGACAATTGTTAATTTACTATTTATTTGCTACTGCTCTCTGATGGTATAGTGTTCAAAGTTATATGTCAAACCGGCATGGCTACAGTACATACCACTTGAACTAAGTAGAAAAATACGTCTTAAGAAGAATGTGTTGCAGTTCCGGTTGGTTACTCTGACACTGAAATGTCTCAAAAGGTTTAAAATATCATATGTAAATGTCCTAAACAGCCTTTCAAGCCCAAATGACACTTGTGGTTGTATCCCATTATACCTTTAAGTGCCCCTCATCTCTTTTCAAGAAGCCACAGAAGCGTCTTGATCGCCTGGTTTTGGCTCCTAGGCTCCTCTGCATACTAATGCTGCTGTTTGAGAGAACATTAAGCTTCCCGATTCCCTCTGCTATCACCTTTCTTCTTCTGCCAAGCAGGGTGTCATCTTATACATGGGCTGACTGTGTGTGTGACTGACCAGTGGGGAGAGAGCATGAAAACATGTCAATCATGAGTATGCGTGTGTGTGAGAGAGAGTATGAATGTTTCAGAATCATCCCACATGCAAACCCAGCTCCTGGCAGTACTTCTCAGGCCTGTATGTTCTGCAGATTACGTGCCTCATACACATGCCGACCCTCTGCCTGGCAGCTACAGTAGCATGGATGTGAAGACTATTCTGAATATTTTTGGTCCATGCGAGTGTGTGTGACTGTATGTGAGAGACACAAAAAACGTTGTCTGGGTAGTGGTGTGCTATAAGGACACCACTCTGAAGCTGTGCTGTGTCCACAAGGGAATGCACATACAGTCCCTGAGAAAAGTCTTGTCGCTTATCGATTTTGTAGAAACACAGGCTATTAACCTGACTTTTAATTTACCATTTGGTTGAAGAATAGCTCATATGAAAGCTAAAACCCTCCCAAATGATGTCATGTACTGAAATAATTAGTTTCACTAAAAAACGATTTATATTTAAACAAGACAGAAAGGTCAAATTTTGGCAAGACAAAAGTTTTGTCGCCTATACAGAAATTGAACAATTTACTGCAAATCCAAAATATGTCAGCAAATTAAATAGGGTGCTGTGAGATCCAAATTGTATATCTTGTTGACTTCCATGAGCTTGAACTGGACCCATGCTTTTTGGCAAGGATTCATACATGTTTGATGAAGTCATCAGAATAGCTAGGAAAGCAGTCTTGCATGCCTTCAGAGTTCACCAATATTCTTGTTTTGGTCTTCCATGCTTCCCTCTTCATCCTACCCCCACTATGCTCGATGTTTCATGTCTGGTGTGGGGCCGGCCAATCCTGGAGCATCTTGATCTTCTTCGCCTTGAGGAACTTTGAAGTGGAGATGGAAGTATGCGATGGAGCACCATCCTGCTGGAGAATTTGGCCTCTTTTATGGTTGGGAATATAAGAGGTAGCCAGATTTCTTGGTATTTGAGACATTGATGTTGCCTTCCACCCTGCAGACTCTCGCACACCCCATACTGGATGTTACCCCAGACCATGATTTTTCCGCCACCAACTTCACGTTTTTCTGGGTGAATCTTGGATCCATGCGGGCTCCAGTAGGTCTCCTGCAATATTTGCGGCAACTGTGGTGTAATTCAACAGAAGTTCATCTGAAAAATCCTTTCTTCCACTTCTCCACGTCCTACTTTTAGCAGGCGTGGGCCTTGGCAAATGCCACACGTTTTTCAATTGTCTTTTATTTAGTGCTGGCTCTGGGCACTGATTCGACCATGGAGGCCATTTCAAGACAGAATCCGACAAACTGTTCAGTTGACACAGACTTCAGGGACCAGGTCTGGTGGAGTTCGGCTGCAGTAGAAAATGGCTGGCCTTGGATTTTCTACCAACAAACGGTCCTCTCGAGCAGTTGTCTTGCGGGGTCTGCCTGACCGGGCTTGTCAAAACACATCTCCAGTGTCTTCAAATGTTTTTTTAATCCTCTGTACTTGACCTGAGACACTTGAAGGTGTCTGCCACATCAGCAATGGATCTGGTCTTCAGCCTCTTGATAATCAAACTTTAGTCTCAAGGTGAATCTTGGCTGTTTGCAGAGGTCTAGTTGCAGTTGATGGAAGGTCTAGTGTACTGGGTGGTTTTTTATACACACCTGAGACCTAATTGATCCATTTTTAGTCACAGGTGCGATCATATGACAAGGCGACAACACTTAGTCTTTGCAAAAATTGACTCAATGGGCTTTACCAAGCTGTGAATATTAGAATACTTTGGACAGTTTCTTTTTGCACTGAAACATTACAAAAGCTGTTGGGATTAAAATGAGCCATTTCTTGTAAATAAATCTTTGATTAGAAATATATTTCAGCGGCACTTCAGGTCAATTTGTACACAAGCGACGAGACTTTTGTCAGGGACTGTATTCACATACAGACGTACGCCGTGGAACACACACAAAGCAGTGTTCTCCACTAGGAGCTGATTAGAAGAAGAGGAAAGCAGACGAGAAGGGACTCAAGTATCTAGTGATAATGACATGTTTTCCATTATACCCCTCTTTGAAAGCAGAACAAATGTCATCACACTGTTTTTTTGCAAACATTAACACTTTGGGGATAAACGATAAAGAAAAACGAAATGCATGATTTAGTTCATCATTATGTGGTTTCTCTTGTGCAAATGAATAGGTCTTCTGCAGCCATGCAAGTAACTCTGTGAGGCTGTTCTTTGCTGCTTTGAGCTAAATGCTAAGCATGTGAGCATGCCAACACAAGAGATGTTCCGGTATCGCCTCCAATACTGCCTAAAACGCTGTTGTAAAACGCTGCAGCGAGCCGACAGGATTGAAACAGAAGCAAGTTTCAGCGACTTTATATTGAAAAAACGTTACAGCGTACATTGCTGGTGTGGTCGGGTGTTAATTTCAGGCCCTGGATAGAAGTATAAAAGCTGTTAAAACATAACAGAGCACCCATTTATAGAGGTTTACTCCTCGACGCATCGGGCCCATGTTCGACCCTTTGCTGCATGTCATTCCCCTCTTTCTCCCCTTTCACTTCTTCAGCTGTCCTTTCAGTAAAGGCCTACAATGCCCCCCAAAAAAATCTTTATTTATATATATATATATGACACACTGGTATCGGATCAGTACTCGGTCGATATGCAAGTTCAGGTATCAGAATTGGTATCAGGAAGCAAAAAATGGCATTGGACTCTATCCCTAGCCAATACCCTCACAATAACAATGGTAACATGCTGATGTTTAGCAGCTATAAGTTTTACCTAGTTCATCATCAAAGATTAGCGTCTTAGCATGCTAAGATATGCTAATTAGCACTTAACACAGTAAAGAGGCTGAGGCAGGTTATATACTGGAAATAGTGGACAAATTAAAATGTAATTTTGAAGCCAGGAAAAACCAGAGGATGACCAAAGTATTGAGGATGGGGTGATCCTTATGTTCCCGGTGTCTTATGTTCTTAATATTAACTATTGTAAGAGATTGGTAAGGGCTATCTTCACAGTTCAAATTGAAAATGAATGAAGGGAGATGGACTTATCAAATGCAGTTTGAATGGTAAACAACCGTTCAGCCACGGTGGCAACATCAACGTCCCAAAAATAAATCTTGTCCGCAAATTTCAAGGTGAAGGTTTCAAGGATTATAACATCCGTAGGTTGTAAACTGTAAGCTGTAGGTGGGTGGATTCAACATTTGAAGTAGAGAAACATGCATTGCTGAGAACAGGAAACACTTTGAAAGGTCACATTAAAGTGTCATCTTATTATTATTTTTGTTGATTTTTTTGGTGGGCATTTTCAGCCTTTTATTTGACAAGACAGCTGAAGACAAGAGGAGAGAGAGAAAGAGGGGAATGACATGCAGCAATGGGCCGCAGGTCGAAGTCGAACAAAGGCCCGCCGCGTCGAGGAGTAAACCTCTATTTATGGTTGCCCGCTCTACCAACTGAGCCATCCTGGCGCACATTAAATTGTCATCTTAAGAGGATATTGAGCTGGGGAATGTCTATCAAACATTTCATGGCAAGCAAAGGTATAGTTAGATACAAATATACAGTGGCTTGAGAAAGTTTACACCCATGCTAAAGTTGATTAAAAAGAGGAATTAAAAAAAAAAACAAATTAGGAAAATCCAACCTTTCAAGGACATGAATTTTTTTTGTGAATGAATAACGTATTGTAAATAAATGTTCTTCCTTAAAATACATGGAGCATAAGTATACACACTTCTATGTTAAATTCCCATAGAAGTAGGCAGATGTTTATTTTAAAGGCCAGTTATTTCATGGATCCAGGATACTACGATACAGTTCCCTTGGCCTTTGGAATTAAAATAGCCCCCCATCATAACATACCCTTCACCATACATAGAGATAGGCATGGGGAACTTTCCATAAGATCATCTCTCAGTGAAAAACAAACTAGTTATTAAGCTAACTGAAATAAAACCACCGATGGCGTGGAAGACCCACAGACCCGACAAACAGATTGACATTGCCATAGAGTCATGATGCCGCCAAGCACTGCTAAAAATACAAAGTTCAAGTTCAACTTTTAGACACATGACTCTTCCATCACACAAGGGCTTTGGAATTGGCTTCGGATTTGGGGGCGGGGGTGGGGGGTTTAGGGTGCGGAAGCACAGAAGGGAGGGGACG
Source organism: Etheostoma spectabile (assembly GCF_008692095.1). Lineage (NCBI taxonomy): Eukaryota > Metazoa > Chordata > Actinopteri > Perciformes > Percidae > Etheostoma > Etheostoma spectabile. The sequence continues at coordinate 9,089,982 of NC_045753.1, forward strand.
GGATGAGGAGGTGGAGGAGGAGGGAAGGGCGAGCTAGTCTTCTTTTGTTTGAAAATATTTTGAACATCAAACGTTGCTTAGAGCACCTTTAATCAAAAATGTCGAACAATCTCTGCTTCCAGCTCCTCAAATGTTAGATTGTTCTTTGTTGTACATATCAATGTAAATTTATGGTTGGTCAGACACAAATTTGTCATTTGAAGATTTTACCTTTGGACACTGGAAAATTGTAATGGTTATTAATTTATGGTTTTCTGACTCAATATAGATTATTAACTAAAAGCAACATTTAACAGGGCGATAAGGAGACTTGTTAGTCACAGCCCCTTAAACCTTGACCATCACAACACACCTGCTTATGATTTCTCCAAAACACCCTATATTCAGTTTGCTTTGCTGAGTTTAAGCCTGTAGCTCTATGTGGTGAGTGTACATGGATTACATATTCATGGCACAAACAGAACACAAACACAAAGATGCCCCCTCACATACACAGCCTATATGCCTATAAATGTAAGTCGCTCATCATATTCACACCAACACCGCTAATAAACCAGGGCGCCGGCTGTGCTGATCTGATGGCACAGAGGATCAAAGCGCCGCTGCATCAGTCTCTCGGAGACTGGCGCTACGGGAGCTGCAGGTGCACGGGATTTACAACAGCGACGAGGCTGAGGAGAACAAAATGAATACAAGTCCTTAAAAAAAAAAACTGTCCTGCCTCTATTTTCACAGCAGCCGCGGAATGAGTTTTAGTAATACCATCTCATTTGGGTCCTAAGTCGCTGTGGCGCTCATGTTTATGCACCGCAGGCCAATGGGCTCACACCTGTGGGGAATCCATATGATGTCTGTCTTCATGAGGTGTTTTTATAAAAATCTCATTATGCAAAGTTGTTGAAGATTTTGGCAGATGACAAGTTAGAATTTCTGGTTATGGGCGCCCAGTTGGCTCAGTTGGTAGAGCATGACTTAGACTTCTCTTTATTAATCCTTTTGGGATGACTCTTGCAAGGAAATTGAAATTTCCAGCATCCGTTTTAGCAAGAAAAAAAAAAATGACAGTATAAAGATAACAAGAATAGCAGTAATAATAACAACAACAACAACAATAATAAGAATAATAGTCAATCAAAGACATAAAAAAACAACAACCGTAAATAAATTATCAATGCGCCCATATGAAGCGGTTTATTCCTCGAAGCAAATGCCCAGGGTTCAAATCCGACCTGCAGCAATTTCCTGCATGTCTTCCCCCCTCTCTCCCCTGACATGCGGTCCTGGGGTCTCATTTATAAACGTGGCGTACGCACAAAACGGGGCTGAAAAAATGCGTGCGCCACTTCCCACGCAAAGGTTGTGATTTATAAAAACACAAAGTTGACGCACATTTTGGAGACAATGGGAATTGGTGATACAGATAGTGAGCAGGTGAACTGATGTCAAACTGCAGAAAGTAAATATGGGAATAATGATTACTCTTAATATTTTCAAGTCTTGATGCCTCACACAAGTGTTTTCTCTCCATGTCATTCATGTTATTGTGAGGATAAATCCAGCAGTGTTATTTGCACTTGTACTGAAAAAACACCTTGTAAAATCAAACTTAAATCAGAAAATTTGTTCTCAATATTTAATCTGTACTGTCTCACATTGTCAGCTACGGAGCACAGGAGGAGGAGATGGCCCGACTGCATGGAATACAGGATAGCATCAGATACTGTACCATTAGATAACGGCAGAACACAGTGTAAAAAACTAAATGTCTGTGCATGCACAATCAAATGTCAAAGTCTGAAAATACAGCCGGTAAGCTCTCGCGCAGTCGTTACACTTAATGTCATTGTTATCAGTCCGAACTTTATTACTGTTGGTGACAAAACCTGCATATTGAAAAGCATGTATGCCTTTTACACTTGTGTCTTCAAATTGTATCTCTGGGTGGGGGATATAGTTGATGCTGTGCGTTTGGCAAGGTGTTAACAATCAAAAATTGTTGTGAACAAAAATACTGCGCTGACCCCCCGTGCATAATGCTGCATGATGGCACTGCAGGGGGACTAACCCCAAATGGAAGAATGAGGAGAGAAAGACTTCAGGGACCACCATTTCAAACAAATATAGCATACAATGCACACAGGGGAAATGTGTCCTCATACAAAACTGGAATAATATATAATACCTGATTAATAAACAAGGTCTGTGTTGACTTATAAACATCCAGTTATCTCTCTGTGCTACATTTGTTTTTATTGAGCATGTCTGGGGGAAAAAAAAAGAGTAGAATATTTAGTAGGGCTGGGACGATTTGTCGACGTAGCCAATGTCATTGATTACAAAAATGCGTTGACAGTTAATTTGGATCAACGCGTCACGTCTAAAAATAACATGGCTGCCTCCAGCACCAGCGTAAGTATGGAGTCCTCGCAACAACAACAAAACTTTGAAGCAAATTGTCAATTTGGGGTTCAGTGGATCAATCAGCCAACCTGCTCTAGCAACTGACCTACAGCCGCCCTGACTTGTAGTCATGTCCCTTCTTTTCACCTTAAATGATCTAACGAGAGAAAAGCACACAGAACTTGCAAACACATCTGCTTTGAGCTCCAAACATTGCAAATGCTATAAATCATGCAAGCTGTTGTGTCATGATGGCTGTCGCTCACTTCCTCACTCGCTCCGAGACATCAACAAGCCTTTGTGTTGAGGTTACTGGTAGTTCTGCTGGCTTGGTCACAGTGAGGATCTGTGTGTTGGACATAAATAAGCCCCGGGAGAGATGGACTACTGGAGTGGCCTTGATTGAAAAGGGTTTTCTGGAGCTGAAATAATTATTCCTCGTTCAGTCCAAAGTGTAATGCATCTATCAGTGTTGACAGTCTACAAGGCAGTCAAGCAATTACACTACTGGTTACACCAGTCTGCGCATAGACTAGTGGGATCTTATCAAACGCAGAGACAAGAAACACCTGCACAATGCTGTCCCAATTCTTCTATCTTATGGGAACTGACATTGTTTTTCTCAGGTAAGGATGAGGATGCACACACACACACACACACACACACACACACACACACACACACAACCCACACACACACACACACACACACACACACACACACACACACACACACACACACACACACTTAGTGAATCCACTCACAGAGTAAAAGTGAATCTAAATGGATTTGTTGACACATTGACTTTGTATCTTCAGTCGGAGTATACATTTCTTACAAAAGAGGTAACAGAATGAGCTTTGTTGGCCAAGGATGTGCAATGTACTTACAGAGAAATAGACATTCAGCTACAAACAAGGACATTAAAGATGAACTAGGTAAAGTTTACGGTCAGTAGTTATACAGGAGTCAAAAGTACAAACTACGTCTCTTAAGTAAGCCAACTTTTTAATGTTCTAAGTGGCAGTTAGGAAACCAGCTAGCTCAAAATTGTGTCTGGTTATTGTAAGCGTGTTCCTGGCTAGCTAGCATGTTACCAGTTAGCCTCTTAGTTACACTGGCTCTCCTAGCCCACAAGTAGCCACTAATACGCCAAAGTTTCAGGACTAAGTATTACGTAAAGATTCACTTTCGAATTTCCTTTTCTTATTGCACAGGTGGAAAGAAACTGCTAAAGTTGCTAAAGTAAAGGGATATTCTTTTCCTATTTCAAATATTCAACTTTGGACATTTAGGGTGTACAACATGGCCAAAAGGGGACTGTGCCATAAACTGTAACTACAACGTCCCGGGTTAGAATGTAGCAAGGAACTTTTCCAACATGTAATTTCACATTCCTCCTACATGACTCCTGTCCTTATCTTATTATATATATTCCTCATGGGAAAAAGAAGTAAAGTCAAGAGTGGTATAACAAAGGCTGTGATCCAGCTTCCAACTCAAACACATCCAAGGCCATGCAGGCAAACTCACGCCCTCATCTTCTTGAATTTGTGTGCCGTTCACGTAGCGTGGAACTCATATAATTCCTTATCATGTCGCATGCCTGGAAGCACAGCTGTCATTAAACTCCTCCACGACCTGAAGCCAAAACCAACACAGCCTCTACTGCTCCATCGCTAGGTGTGCCATGCAACCACTTCTCCCCAGAGGTCTCTTATTCCACACAAGCCTGAGAAAACAAGACACCGAATGCAGAGGAGGAAAAGCTGTAGAGGTATGCGAGAAGGAAGGATGCAAGCTCTAATTTCTCATGTGTGCTGTTGCCAAAGCAAATGTCTTTGCTGTTGGAAAATGTTCCCTTGTTTAGCTCTCAGCGAGTCCAACTGAGATTTAATTTATTATCATCAAATACTGAACAAAAGGATAAATAAATCGTACAGTAGGGAGAATGCCAATCATAAACACTACACCACAAAGGCTTGCAATACAAAACGGTTATTTTTTGGGCTACACAGTACCAGGGCTATGGAGCAGCTTCCATATTTGCACACGGTTCTTACTTGGCACAGTGATTATTAAAGAATCTATAGGGAGGCATCTAGATATCAAATTGTTATTGCACTGATTAAATCCCAGCTTGTGATATGCATGCTGAGAGACTAAGGGACATCCAGTCCTTACAGTATACCCCGTACAAAGCTGAAAACTAAAAGTGACGTTGCGATGCAGACCTAGATGACTGCATCAATCAGTGAATGACCAAAATCAATTATTGCCTTATTATATATAGACTCCGCTACATTCAGGAAGTGTTATTTTTATGAGCAGATACAATAAAAAGGGGAGTTGAAATATATCTGACTGCTTGAATTTGTTGATGAAAACCATGTTTATCAATGTATAATAATACTGAGGTGGGGATGCATCGTCATATCAAATCGTTGACAGGATAATAGTAATCGAATTGTGACACCAGTGAAGATTCACACCCCTAATACATTACAATGTATTTCATGCCTTTACAGTGATTTTTAAAAATTGATAATCAATTTGTTTTAATGTCTTTATTTATTTGGCCTGTGAAGTGTTTTGTGACTCTGTCAATGATAGTGCTATAGAAATTAACATTACTTAATTACTTACAGTCTTCACTGACATTTCTGTTTGGTGACATAGAATTGTCCTCTGAGGACTGCCCTTGGTGTGTACTACCCCGAGAACTAAAGGGTCAGCGACTCAGAGCAGATAGAGGGCCCAGTGTGTTAACGGGGCATGCCTGTGCACACTGTGACACAGTCATGCCTTCTTCTGCTCATATAACCTTATTTTGCTCACTCAAGCATTTTTTTCTTCTTCTTTTACTTAGCTCACATACTGCTCCCTCTCACCTTAGAAGAATATGAAAACATTTTCCCACCAACATAAAATGTGTGCCATTTAAAATCCTTGAGATAACCAGTAGCATTTAAAATGTAATAATGCATTTATGAAATAGGAATTTAAAAAAAATAGGTTCTGTGTTGAAAAGAGTTGTTGAATGATAAACTTCAGGAAGCAATGTCTTTAAAATCTTTCATGGTGTGGGTAATTGCATATCATAATATTGACATATAGTGTTGGGACCAGATAGTGTGCTTAAACTGATCTTGAACAGACAGCCTTTGACAAGGAGAAAGTGGCGTAACAGGTCACCACGTGGCTTTCCAAGACAAAGGGTTTGCGGCCTAAATGTAAGTCTGAAAGCCTGTCCTCCAAATTCCCACAGGTTATCACAAGGAAAACAATCAGAAAATGGCCGAATGTCAAGAAGCTAAAAAACTACAGGCTTGTAGTTGACACCTTTAAGAACGGCTTTGGATTCCCATTTACTGGCAAGGCCCTGAACACAGGGTTCCAATTACAGATTCTGTTACACAGATTGAGCAACATGCATGTCATGACTGTTGGTTTTCTATGACTCTACTTATACTTACTAGTAAATTTGCTATGTAGAAATATCAATTCTACCAAAAAATATGATGAAGTGTTGCTGGACTGCTATTATCTGAAACAACCACACCCACACACCAACACACACACACACACACACACACACACACACACCACACACACACACACACACACACACACACACACCACACACACACACACACACACACACACACACACACACACACACACACACACACACACACACACACACACACACACACACACACACACACACACACACAGTTTGAGCCTCCATCACACGGTCTAAAGCTCCCATTCTTGGCATTTTCCCCAACTCTCGTTGCTGCACCTCTCTCCCCTTACACCAATGAAATGTCAGTCTGCCAAAAGAAAAACTAAAATAACAATTACGCTTGCACAAGCTGTATATTTCTCTCCATTTTTCTCTTTCAGCAGCTCTCTGTCTCTCCTGAAACAGACTTTTTAAAAAGGCTGGCAGCGTGCAGCCCCATTGCTCTGGAGCAGGTCCAATAAGTGATTAGAGGGGGGACCGCGAACATCTCTGTGGCGGACTAATGTCCAAGTGTAAGAGCAGACAGAGGGAAAGAAACAGGAAGAGAGAAGCTCGAACAAAAAGGAGCAAATGAGAGTGCATGGTTAGGGAATAGGAAAACACTAGCTTTTTACTGCAGGTTAGATAACTATCAGAGGCACATAATTGTGGATCACTGCTTTTTCAATTTAGCTGGGTTCTTACTTAAACTGCACATGTAAATGAGCCCTGCAGCAGTTCATCTGATTTGCATAAAGTGCAGCAAAGTAACACCAGATGCTGTTCTGTTAAAAGGCGTGGGTTCTGCTTGTCTGGAAAACAATTGAGTGCAAAACAAAGTGTTATCTGCTGCTGAATGTGAAATATTGGACTATAGTTCAAAGAGGAAACACTTATAAGGACTACAATGAAACAATATTCCTACAAGACTAAGGCTATACTGTAAATGTAAGGAAATAGTTAAAAGCCTGATTTTGTTAGCTAGTGTAATAGTTTAATTTACCCATTAATGACTTTTCTGCATCGAGCCATACCCTTTCAATTGCGATGCCTCTAGGAATCAACGACTACATCCCTCGGGAGTTATGGAAGAAAAAAAATGTGGGCAATTTTTGGTAGTTCGTAAAACTTTTGAATTCCTTTGACTGCAGTAGTGCTTTAAATTGATAGAAACAAAGTAATAGGCCTACCTAGTTATTTAATTGGCTGCTTTAATCATATAGCATTAGACTTGGACTTGCTGTGAACTATCAAAAGTCAGGAAGATTGCAAGAAGGAGTCCACTTAAGGAACAAACAGGATATTACATTGCTGCTCTTTTGTCTTGTGTTGCTTTACGCAGCGTTTAGTGTGCTATTGACAAGTATTTTTTATTGTCTGAACTATTAGCCTTGTAGAGACAGGCCAAGGTTGTCTCATCACTCAGTTCCTCTCTCTCCAGCTGCAGTCTCTCTCCCTCGAGAAAACACAGGTTGAAGGACTAATACCAGGCTGGAAATCCGTGTTTCACTGCCCTCTCTGGCTGAAAGTTTCAAGTCCCATATCTGACCATTAAAGTGTGGTCAGAAGTGTGCTTTGATGCACCTGTAATCACATCCAGCAGCAATGCCATCGAGTACTGACACACTCACTGCATTGTAGAAACAACTACAGGTTAACAAAAACAAGATTTTCAGCTGGTATTAAGTTGCCCTTTAGATTTTCTGTAATAAAATCAGTCATAGGTTGTTTGTACTACTTTCCAACATTATAATTTGACTGTTTAGAGACTCTGAATAGGGCCACGATTCCTAAGTAAATATCCCCCTGATACTTGCTGTGGCCTTCTGGTAAAAAGCGTTTTGGTGCATGTGAGTCTTGTCTAAAAAATGATGATGAGGCAAGAGTTTGTGTTGTTAAGAAAATGGACATTTGTATGCATGCTCACAGCTAGTGACCTAAAATAAAGCCCCACACACGCCAAATACCAGCAAACCCCAAAACAGACAGCGGTAGCAAATGCCAGCTCGTCCAAACTCTGACATTTTACTCTTAAGCTTTAGCACTTCCACTGCAGCAGCAAGAATCTGACAATTCATTAAAACTGGTGAAATTCCCTTTGCCATCTGTCTTCAACACATTTTCTTTCCAAAGCCCACACTGATATTTCCAGCTGACTTTTATTGGTTTAGTTGGCACTAGAGGCTCTACGGATGATTCCAGAAAGGGTAACGTGAGAAAATCAAAGCTTCACTGATCTGCAGTTCCACACAGAAGCCTTGATTTTTTTATTGCCTAATATCACACAGTGACCCCTGTCAAATGCCGGGGTCTGCTTATGTCTACAGGTATTGTGTGTGTGTGTGTGCAAAGGCTGAGAGGCAGGACCGCAGAGAGAAGCAGAGCAACAGAAAGATTGGAGGTGTATTTTAAATCATAAGTTTTTCCTTCAGTCTGTATGGCTCTAAATGACTAAGCCATTTATAATATAGTGAAGATTACAGTCACAGGGGTGAAACATTAAGCCAATGCACGGGTAGAGGCTTAGGACTTTGGTGTGTACACAAGCTAATGTAAAAAACAACATGGACGCTACAAGAGTGCACTTTATTGCACACGGACATTCCGCAAAACCACTAAAATATTGCTTTACCCAAGTTGTTATCAGGGTCAATGCTAATAAATAATATACATTGTCTAACTAGTCTCGGTCCCTCTTCCGCAACTAGCGGTTCCAACCTAATACTATATTACAACTTACATGTGAGCATATTATTTATATATATATATATATATATATATATATATATATATATAT